>NW_007379560.1:35323-47514 GCF_000475195.1 Diaphorina citri
TGCATTATCCCTATGTTCTCATCTGCTGATACTACCATGATGCCTCCTCCTCCTCCTCCTCCTCCTCCTCCTCCTCCAAAAAACAAGAGGACAAAAGTAGAAATCGAGAACTTTTAATGTGGCAAACAATCTCTCTGGACATTGAAGTTCCTACACCTCCATCACATTAGTTTCTTTCCTTAGGATCCGAGAATCTGTCATCGTCACAGCAAACTGGCAATTCATTACGCAGAAAACCCTCAGATTTTCCAATTTTCCATCGAGTCGAGTGAATTTTCTGCCTTTCAAGGAAGGTGGAGGATAGGTACCAAAAAAGTATCTACCAATAAGACGAACTCCGCTAAGTACCTACCAATAAGACGAACTCCGCTATCAGCCACGAAGGTAACGCAACCTTATGGGGTTAACCTTATTATGGTTACATTCGGTAAAATAATAACCCTCCCAAATGGCACAAAGTCCCAACTACCAAGAACACTCTCTCTCTCTCTCTCTCTCTCTCTCTCTCTCTCTCTCTCTCTCTCTCTCTCTCAAGGGTGGCTCCAAAAGTAGTAATCTGAATTAATTCTCTCTGTAACAAATAGCGTGTTTGAATTTTGTTTAGCATTTTGATCTAGCATTTCTTGGGGTACTCACCCATTTTTGATTTACCTAATAGTCAAAACCACAAATTAATTTTTATCGACAACATTAGGAGGAGGGATAAATGACCCAAATACCTATTGTTAAAACTTTGAAAATGAACTTTTCCTTTATAATTCAGCCCTAATTCAAGTCAACCTTATTCACCACATTATCTACGCCGCAAAAAGGTGAGTACAGGATCGACGACCGTAGAATATGTGGACACAGCTTAAAAGAAAAAGAGATGTGGACAAGCCCTTTGCTCCAGAACAAGAATATTCTTCAAAAATATTATTGCAAAAATTCATGTTTAGAAAAGGAACATTATTTTCGGTACTCTCACTGTGTGACTCACCCTGTATGATTTATGCGAACAGCTTTCAGTTTTATGAGCAAATTATTGCGATACATTTTGCTACCATTTTATGCTGGTGCATCAGAAAATTTTCGCCAAATAGAGGTATTTGTCTTACGAGCTTAAGAAAGAGCTTGGTATAAAGCGAGACGGTTAAATCTCAACTAAAATGCAACATGGTTAACGTGGTTTAAACTTTTAACCCGGGTTAGTCTCCAATGCCAGTTTAACTCCATACACAAAAAACCCAATCTGAGGCTTAGGTGTAGGGGCTAAACAGCCCTAAGGGAATGGGTTAATCTTCGAATCTAGTCTCCAATTCTGGGTTCATCGCTTTTTCCCTTCGTGACCGTTGGGCGACAGTCAAAATTTTAGACCAAAAAGATTTTTTTATGGTCGAATTTACTTTTTCACGAAAATTAATTTTCCATTACCTACAGATAATATTGAATTTTTTAAGAAATTGACTCTCAGGTCCACAAACTCATGTTCAACTGTTTGTTAACCACTAACTATGCTCGGAGATTGTATGGTGTTGGCCGTCGAATCGATGTCGATCATTCATCTATACAAGGCCAGATTGACCTGCTGAAAGGGTAGTTAAACTTTGGGACGGACGCCCCCAAATGTTTGTCCCACCCTGTCGAAAGCACAGCTTGTTGCATTGGATCGTCACATTTCTCCAGTGCAGCATGAATATTTAAATGGTATACCTGTAGTATCATACATTAATGTTTACCTCTGGGCCAAGGGCTTGGGGAGGGAGAGGTAGGGATAAAGAGGTAGGAGGGATGAGGTTAGAGACGAGGGAACAGGGTCAGGGAGGAAAACAGAGTTGAGAAAGGGGCAAAAGAGGTACGAGAGAGGGAAAAACAGGGAAGGTCGGAGAGGTCAGGGAGGAGGGAAATTAAAAGGGATTTCTCGTGTAATTTGAATGCCTCACACAAGTGTCTCCCTTAATTTCCCTCGTGTGTTTTTCTTCCCTTATTGTAGGCGGGGGAAGATAGGAGGGGTTAGAGGAAGGAAGGGAGAGAAGGAAAGAGCACGGATAGAGAGGAAGAGAAGGAAAGTGAAAGAATGGAGAGGGAGAAAGAGAGGGAGGGACATGTTCAGGATGCATTAACCCGATGTTCTAATCTGCTGATACTAGCATGATGACTTTTCCTCCTAAAAATTCATGTTTAGAAAAGGAACATTATTTTCGGTACTCTCACTGTGTGACTCACCCTGTATGATTTATGCGAACAGCTTTCAGTTTTATGAGCAAATTATTGCGATACATTTTGCTACCATTTTATGCTGGTGCATCAGAAAATTTTCGCCAAATAGAGGTATTTGTCTTACGAGCTTAAGAAAGAGCTTGGTATAAAGCGAGACGGTTAAATCCCAACTAAAACGCAACATGGTTAACGCGGTTTAAACTTTTAACCCGGGTTAGTCTCCAATTCCAGTTTAACTCCATACACAAAAAACCCAATCTGAGGCTTAGGTGTAGGGGCTAAACAGCCCTAAAGGATGGGTTAATCTTCGAATCTATAGTCTCCAATTCTGGGTTCATCGCTTTTTCCCTTCGTGACCGTTGGACGACAGTCAAAATTTTAGACCGAAAAGATTTTTTTTATGGCCGAATTTACTTTTTCACGAAAATTAATTTTCCATTACCTACAGATAAAATAGAATTTTTTAAGGAATTGACTCTCAGGTCCACAAACTCATGTTCAATTGTTTGTTGACCACTAACTATGCTCGGAGATTGTATGGTGTTGGACGTCGATCATTCATCTATACAAGGCCAGATTGACCTGCTGAAAGGGTAGTTAAACTTTGGGACGGACGCCCCCAAATGTTTGTCCCACCCTGTCGAAAGCACAGCTTGTTGCATTGGATCGTCACATTTCTCCAGTGCAGCATGAATATTTTAATGGTATACCTGTAGTATCATACATTAATGTTTACCTCTGGGCCAAGGGCCTGGGGAGCGAGACGTAGGGATAAAGAGGTAGGAGGGATGAGGTTAGAGACGAGGAAACAGGGTCAGGGAGGAAAACAGAGTTGAGAAAGGGGAAAAAGAGGTACGAGAGAGGGAAAAACAGGGAAGGTCGGGGAGGTCAGGGAGGGGGGAAATTAAAAGGGATTTCTCGTGTAATTTGAATGCCTCACACAAGTGTCTTCCTTAATTTCCCTCGTGTGTTTTTCTTCCCTTATTGTAGGCGGCGGAAGATAGGATGGGTTAGAGGAAGGAAGGGAGAGAAGGAAAGAGCAGAGATAGAGAGGGAGAGAAGGAAAGTGGAGGAATGAAGAGGGAGAAAGAGAGGGAGGGACATGTTCAGGATGCATTAACCCGATGTTCTAATCTGCTGATACTAGCATGATGACTTTTACTCCTCCTTCTCCTCCTCCTCCTCCTCCTCCAAAAAACAAGAGGACAAAAGTAGAAATCGAGAACTTTTAATGTGGCAAACAATCTCTCTGGACATTGAAGTTCCTACACCTCCATCACATTAGTTTCTTTCCTTAGGATCCGAGAATCTGTCGTCGTCACAGCAAACTGGCAATTCATTACGCAGAAAACCCTCAGATTTTCCAATTTTCCATCGAGTCGAGTGAATTTTCTGCCTTTCAAGGAAGGTGGAGGATAGGTACCAAAAAAGTATCTACCAATAAGACGAACTCCGCTAAGTACCTACCAATAAGACGAACTCCGCTATCAGCCACGAAGGTAACGCAACCTTATGGGGTTAACCTTATTATGGTTACATTCGGTAAAATAATAACCCTCCCAAATGGCACAAAGTCCCAACTACCAAGAACACTCTCTCTCTCTCTCTCTCTCTCTCTCTCTCTCTCTCTCTCTCTCTCTCTCTCTCTCTCTCTCTCTCTATGTCTTTCTCCTTTTCTCCTTCAATGTCTCTTCCTACCTCAATTTGTGACTACTTAACTCCTGTATCTCTCTCCCCCTTTCGAAATAACTTTCTCTTCCTCAAATTATGCATTCCCTTCTTTCTCTCCCTCTCCTTTTATCCTCTCTTACGTTCACTATCTTTCCTCTTTTCCATCCCTCCTTCATTTTGGTAGCCTCTCCTCTTCTCTCTCTCTCTCTCTCTCTCTCTCTTTCTCTCTCTCTCTCTTTCTCTCTCTCTCTCTCCCAGTGGATACTATGTTTGCCAAGAAGATATTACCGGTAGCATATTAAATCTGTCAAAACGTCTTAGCGAGCTTGTATTCCTACAGGTATGCTATGCATGCCTGTGTTGTTTCCATTATAGAGATTCATAACATCATAACTAGGTATATTTTGTACATGCCATGGAGACATTTTCCTATCTGCCAGGTTAAGGCGCTTCATGCTCCATGGCAAATTGGCAACATGCCACATTAATACACTGGCTGACAAAATTGGGGGAAAGCTCTCATCTTTTGCAGTTTGACAGAACTTAAAAAATAGGAGCGTTCCCCTATTTTTTTCAGCCAGTGTATTATCATGCAAAACCTTTTTTTTAAGAGGTTTGACAGAGGGAACTCTAACTGCTAGGGTCTTACCGTCCCGAAATCGAAGAGAGAAGAAAAACAGGATAGGAGGAAAGCCAGCCGTTCCGAGAACAAACATTATCCCTTCAGGATAAAATCCACCCCGGGCGGGAATCGAACCCGCGGCCTAGCGCTTACAAGGCAGACGCGCCACCAATCAAGCTAGCTAGGCTGGCATGCAAAACCTTTAAATACTGCATGTTGCCTCATTTTGACCGTAGCGCGTTGATTGGGATGGTTTTAAAGAATGCTTCAATGCCAGAATTCAACGATTTCACCCATCATTCGGCAACAATCTACCCGCCTACTCACATGAACCTCCGCCAGCCTGAGTGGGGCCGGGAAAAGCCAGCACGCGATTGTCCAGATGATCACCCATCGAGATACCAACCACGTGTAACGTTACCATTTCCATTTAATTTTTCTACATTCCAAACATTAAATGGGGAAAGGACTTCTAGGACGGAATGTACATTATCCTGTTTTTTTCCTGCACGAGGAATATCCTGGGTAATCCTGCCTGTAGCGCTGTAGTGAAAAATCTATTCCAATTTATTTGCTGTATTTGTTTCGAGAACTGGCGGCCTCCCAGAGAAGAGAGAAGGCAGCCCCAGGGCCGATTTCAATAGGAAAGGATTTCAGTTACAAGGACTCTATTGTTAGCCAGCTTTGAATGTCCCAACTCCCAAAGACCGGACTGAAAATTGAAAGATCAAGTCGGAAACATCAGGATCATGTATCCCGGGTGACGAGTTCTGTTCAGATTCTCGCCCGGGGCGGAACTTATTTTCAACAGATAAGATTCGTTCTCGGAACGGCTGGCTTTCGCCTATCCTGTCTTCCTTTTCTCTTCACTTTCGGGGCGATAAGACCCTAGCAGTTACAGTAAACTCTATGAAACATCTAAAAAAGAAGAAAAAATCCTAGATCCCTAAATACGCTCCTGCAAAACCATGCACATACCTGTGCCTTATTTATGAACAATATTAAATTGTATTTTTGTATGAAAAAAAAAAAGATACCTAGATAACGGTATGGACAGAGAGAGACAGAGGGAAGTAGGTATTAGCGTAGGTAGACAGAAATGTCCGTGTATTGAGTATGTGTGTGTACTTACATACAAACACACCGGCTACAAATGAACCCAATAAATCTAACGCTTTGGAAAAGCTCGACTTTTTTTTATCACAGGCTTTTCGTCCCCTTTTTCCCCTCTTTTGACTCCATGTTTTCTTTTTTTTTCCTCTTCATGAAAACAAATGGTACAATTTATACAATTATCTTAACACATGACTTGGCAGTTTTTCAGTGGTGCAGCGTTAGGGTCAACACATGTCATTTTGTACGTGTGCATGATTTTTGACGTCACCTCTTCTTGAAATTTTACTATGGTGCTAGAATTTACTGGAGGTCCTTTGCCAAATTTGGTGTTGCCATTTTGTGTGTGGTGCATGTCACCCCTCAATAAGTTTACGGTCCCAAAATTTAATTAAGATTCCTTTCTAATTCTTTTCTTTCCTGGAAAAATGCTGCAGTTGGCCCCTTTTTGGAACATCATTAAAATTTGTGTTGTATTGTCAAGCAGTGAAATCTGAAAATACCCTATGAACTTGATTTCGTTTGGAGTTACCTATTCTTTGTTTGATTCCTTCACCAAAAGTTTCATTTTTTTTTTTTTTCCTCCCATCAAATTATAGAACGTCCTTGTGAACTTACGTTTTATTTCAACTTGATTTGTTTATTCCCTTAGCCATCCGGTTTAATCGCGTTTTATTTTCTCCTCCCATCAAGTTATAGAACGTCCTTGTGAACTTACGTTTTATTTCAACTTGATTTGTTTATTCCCTTAGCCATCCGGTTTAATCGCGTTTTATTTTCTAATCATAATACATAATTTAAGTGTCTTGTTCAACTTTGGTATATTGAAAGTGTTTGGTAGATGGGTGTTTTATCGCCGTATGGACATTAGAATGCTCGACACGTGCAGTTAATCGGGTCCTCCTAATCTTCAACATGTCATCCCAATATACCACTATACTGCTGAGCGGTAATACCAACCTTAGATAAAAATTAAATGAAAAAAAACCTGCCTTCTAAAGTTAATATAATGCTTATAAAAATATTATGTTTTTGGATATCTGTTCAATTGTTGATCACCTAAAAACTCGTTAAATCTGAACCTATTGGTTGAGTTTTTATTGAATTTTTTAAATATGATTTGGACCAGTGACTGTCAACCGGTGAAAGGGCTGTAGGGATGAGCTATTCATTTCTGCACAAAATCACAACTTTGGGTCGGGGTTGCGTTTTTTTAGGTCTTTTGGGTCACTAGGAAGCTATTTGCTATGAAAATTAATTTTGTTTGTCTTTTTAATTTGAAATAATTTCATGAAGTCGCTGGAGTGGGTTAGATGAATCGGTGTTTGACGGTAATCTATTAAACCCTGTTTCCCCCTAGTCTTCTCTGATCCCCTTTAGGGCTGTAAGGATGAGCTATTAATTTCTGCACAAAATCACAACTTTGGGTTCTGCACAAAATCACAACTTTGGGTCGGAATTGCGTTTTTTTAGATTCAGAACTAACAAAACTGGGGAAAAGTACACGGAAAATGTACAGATATTTTGAGATGGTGTACGAGTATTTATACGTACAATGCAATAAGTCGAAGTCATGAATTTTGAGTGTGAATTTATGTACGTGTTCATGAATAAGGTCCTTAATAGAAAGCTTCCTCATTTATAATAATTAATAATTAACGTTTCTCTGGTACTTTCTATAACACTATTTTCAAAGAACTGATGACCTTGAACTTTGCAATTTTCTTCCAAGGAAAATCCATCATCTTCTGAAGGAGGAAGGGAGAAAATTCCTGTTTCTCTCAGACAGGAATCCAGGAATCCATCCTGCGTCAGGATGGAAGAAGCTGACATTTCCGAAACAACACCGCCGCGACTAACTTCATTTATTACTCACCCTCCGTTAATATCGTTGAAGCGAGTCAGAATCATGCTGAATTTGCACCTAAGAGTTCGCAGATTTTAGTATTCAGGACTTCTGGAGAAATGGTAAGGAAAAACACCCCTGTAACACAGAATTTTTTTCTTCCTGAAATTGTCGAAATTTCGGAAGAAAATTAGATGTCATATTTCGTGGAAAAGATTACTATGGGAAAATCCCGTCATTAAAGTCTTTGAAAAATAAAATAAAAATCAAACTGTCGATGTCGGGCGAACCACACTTGCGGGACTATACCGGAGTGGATTTCGAACGCAATTCCATGTCTTCTGACAGTTTCATTTGTCCATACACGGTGGGTTTTTGAGTCAGCAATGTGTGATACATTCCTAGGGTGTATCATGCCCATGATTAATTCACCGGGTATTGAGTTTACATATATATTATTCAAAGGTGACTTGAAAAAGTTCATACTGGATAAATGTTCACGCAACTCGTTGCAGTCAGAAAAAAAATATATATATATATATACCCGTGGGACCCGCAGAACTCTACGACACTGCCTCGCTGAAACCCAAATCTTGATACGGGTCTCCTGATGACGGATACCTCCCAGAACTATTTAAAACACATCAAAACAAAACCATATTCACTTCCAATATCACCAACCAATTTACACACTGAGGTAACCAAACCAAAATATCAAATATCCTGGAACCTATGCGATGGACCAATTTGTATACCTGACACTACATCTTCAGTACCAATTTGGTTTGCTTTGGGTTTTATCTGTCGTTGAGTTTATCGATTGGTGATCCTTTTTTGGAGACATTTCTGATTAGTTCATGTCAGATGTAAATATGTATTTTTTATTTATGAAGTTTCCATTTATTATTACTATTATTTAGTGCAAATCACTCAATTAAATAAATACTCGTATTCAACGAAAAATGGTACCTATACCCATCCGTAAAAGCCGGAGCTTGTGCCACGGATGGCAACTGTGCCATTAGTGGATGTGCCAATCTTCCCCTTTATCTTCTTTATTACTCACCTATGGCAAAAAAAATATAATAGTTTCTTCCCGTTTTTCACAAAATTGGCAAAATAAGGTATTTTAAAGGTTTCTACTAGCATACTTATTTCCCTCGTCATTGTCCCTCTATTGAGAGCAAAGTAAGTATATGTGTATAACTGTATAGCAATATAGCTTACTTCTTAAGCAAAGTAAGAGCAGCTTAGCAGAAAGTAAGCACTTAGTACTGGATTTTATTTCTAATGTCACTTATGTCCCGGATATGCAAAATGTAGCTCATTTGTTTAAGTTTTGCAGCTTATGCAATTTGTTGATCTGTTATAGCAGTATAGCTTTTAACCCCTTGCGAGCTGAAAGTCCCTTGTGGTGTGAGTTTCGACATTTTCATGTCCACGACAAACGACAAAGTAGATATTTGCCATCAAGCCCTTAAAGGGTAAATTGAAACTACTAGCTACTTCTACTCTACTACCTATTTCCTTACAAACTTCAAACTATACACATCTGTTCTACATAGAAAAAAAAACTTTGAAAGTAGGTAACTTTCGGATCCATTATTATACATGTAACTTCTTTTGTGGGAGGGAGAATTTCTTTTTTCAATTTTGTAGCTTTTTTTGATAAAAAGGAAACTATTATTTTGATAGTTCTTACCTACCTACTTCTTGATAATGGAGTAATAAAAAATTTCAAAGGTAACCTAGGTATTCCTTAGTAATAGTACTATGTTTCCTGGGTAGATACTTACGTTGCGTTGCGTTGGTACCCTAGTGCCCTACTTACTAGAAACTAGATACTTGGAAAAGTTATTGAGAAAACTCTATCAATCATATTGAAAAAAACTCGATATTTTCAACCAATCACTCATAACCTGAATTCCCAGTCCCAGAGATCGAGTATAAATCGGTACACTACTTGGTGGTCAAACCGATCTTTTGATACTCTATGTACAACACAAAGCATTACCCCGCCTCTAAGTCCCTTCAGGGTGGACAAAGATTCACGACACTGGGGTCAAGTTCATGACGTGCAATAACTCAACGAGTCAACACGTCATGTGGGGCCGTTGCTTAACACAAGTGACCTTAGTAGAAGTGTGGTTCCGGCGTTCAATTGTACATCATGGCTATGGCTAGTCTTAGTTTGTTGTGGTATTCCGGGACAGTTCTGTCAAAGACGTGTTGAACCAGCGTCTCAGGTTGGCAAGGCAGGATATTCTTCTTCTGTCGGGACCTCTTCTGCTATTTGCCTTGTAAGTAGGCATTAGGATTTTCTGGAGTAGATCATAATATGTATATCTCTCTGGGATGCCTCTGGTTGTTGCTTGGTTTAGTTTGGGAGCCTCAGGACGGGTTTCTCCTCTGTGTGTTTGTAATATTTGGTTTGTTTGTGTTGTTTGTTTGTTTGTTTGTTTGTTTGTTTCACCTTCTCACCTATGTCCAAAATTAATAATAGGTAAGTTTTATAGTTTATGGTTTAATCCCTTGTATCTATTGCTGGGGATCCGTCACATTCAACAACCTAACTGTTGCTCCTTGCAGTTTTTCAAGACTTTCTTTGACTTGGCCTCTTTCTGGATATCTCCGCTCTGAATTCCCTGAACTATCTGTAGTGTGAACGCTGTTTATGAGACGATTATGATTCCTGTGTGAAGGGTCTAAAAAATCTAAACTTTCTTTGTTGACCCCGGAAATACATAGACCTCTATCTCGTGAACTTGAAATGAGTATAAAATACGGCCTTATATCGGTCATCACATTAGGTGCGATTCTGATAGAGATCCTCTATGCCATAATTCAAGCCATTGGCTTTCTGGTTCACTGATTTTTGATGCGATCTCCCTAACTTCTTCTTCGTCTTCTGACTCTTCTTTTTGTTCTCGTTCTCAGTCTTCTTCTTCTTCTTCTTCTTCTTCTTCTTCTTCTTCTTCTTCTTCTTCTTCTTCTTCTTGCTCTTCTTTTTGTTCTTCTTCTCAGTCTTCTTCTTGCTCTTTTTCTTCTTCTTCTTTTTCTTCTTCTTCTTCTTCTTCTTTATCTTTTCTTTACTTCCATTAGAACTTGTAACGTAAACGTTGCCAGATTCTTCTTCATAAACCCAAATTGGTGGCAGTAGGAAAGGATTTCAGTTACAAGGATTCTATCATGGTTAGCCAGCTTTGAATGTCCCAACTCCCAAAGACGGGACTGAAAATTGAAAGATCAAGTTGGAAACATCAGGATCATGTATACCGGGTGACGAGTTCTGTTCAGATACTCGCCCGGGGCGCATCTTATTTTCAACAGATAAAATTCGTTCCCGGAACGGCTGGCTTTCGCCTATCCTGTCTTCCTTTTCTCTTCGCTTTCGGGACGATAAGACCTTGGCAATTACAGTAAACTCTATCAAACATCTAAAAAAGAAGAAAAAATCCTAGATCTCTAAATACGGTCCTGTAAAACCATGCACATACCTGTGCCTTATTTATGAACAATATTAAATTGTATTTTTGTATGAAAAAAAAAGATACCTAGATAACGGTATGGACAGAGAGAGACAGAGGGAGGTAGGTATTAGTGTAGGTAGATAGAAATGTCCGTGTATTGAGTATGTGTGTGTACTTACATACAAACACACCGGCTACAAATGAACCCAATAAATCTAACGCTTTGGAAATTGTTTACGAGACGATTATGATTCCTGTGTGGAGGGTCTAAAAAATCTAAACTTTCTTTGTTGACCCCGGAAATACATAGACCTCTATATCGTGAACTTGAAATGAGTACAAAATACGGGTAAGTATACAAAGATAGAAAATAACTCTTAAAACTCACTTCACGAGAAAGCCATTAGTATTGAAAGAATTTAGATCATTACTTTATACTCGATTTAAAATACGGGTAAGTATACAAAGATAGAAAATAACTTTTAAAACTCACTTCACGAGAAAGCCATTAGTATTGAAAGAATTTAGATCATTACTTTATACTCGATTTGATCACTGTTTGACCACAAATTGGTCCAATCATCGGCAGATCAGAGTATCAGAATCAAAAATCATTCCAAAATTCGAAAAATTAGGCTCGCCGGGATATGTAATCAAAAACTTGTGGTAAAGCATAATCAGAAATCGGGATCAGCCCATTTCTTTGAATTTCTGGATCAAGACGCCATATCTCACAGTAGCGATGGAGTAAATATATTTTGTTCCTAGTAATTTTATTTTCATGATCAAAGCATTAAACATACAGGTAAATAAATTATAGTCCTACCGTAGTCCGTAGTGTTACATCACTCAATATAATCATGAGGATTAGGTGTATCATTTTAAAAGGAAGTGTCTAAAGCTCTTGTGTTAATGCGTAGAATTCGATTTTAAATGGACTTTTGGCAGGCATTCGAAATCATGACATCAAATCGAAGGAAAAGCCATTAAAATGACAATTCCAAATCTTAAAAGATTGACCACAGAGGACCTCAAACCCGCAATCTTTGAAGTGGATGACACAGTAACCGCAGGAATGTCGAGAACGTCATGGTAAGTTTCATCAGGTGGAATGCAGGGCGGGGGGATGAGGCTTGGCAAACAATCTATTTTATGTCCTGACATTTTGTGCAACATTTTGAGACAGAAAAAGATACGAGAGAGAGAGAGAGAGAGAGAGAGAGAGAGAGAGAGAGAGAGAGAGAGAGAGAGAGAGAGAGAGAGAGAGAGA
>NW_007379561.1:0-3102 GCF_000475195.1 Diaphorina citri
ACATTAATGCGTTGCCTGCGAGGGAGCTTTGCACTTTCCATTTCCGACTTCCCATTTTGATGGTCAAAAAATGGTATTCTTCTCAAGTTGGACTATACAACTATACATACCTGTAGGTAATTATTAGTTTAATGTTTTTGTACTTACGTCATTGCCATGTAGAAGTGGAATAGTCTATCATAAAATTGAAATTAGCTAAACCAATTTACGAGTAAGTTCAACGATCCAAATATTCCAAAGTCCAAAGACCAGAGTTATACATGCCCAAATGCTTTTGAAGGTACATTTACCTACTCACCCAAAAACACTTCTTATTCTTTTGTTACACCACCTCTTTCTTCTTATTCAAGTCCTCCTCTTCCTTCTCCTCCACTTCTTCCTTCTCTTTCACCAAGTTTTTCACTCCCACAACTTTTTTCCCTCAAATTTCCATAGAGTTGAAGAGAGTACCTTTTTTTCGCATCTCCTTTCACGAAAAAAAAGCTCACCAGATTTCGAGCATAAAAAATTGAAACACAAATTCAAACACACACACTTACATAGAAAAAAAACTATGTTGGACTATACAACTATACATACCTGTAGGTAATTATCAGTTTAATGTTTTTGTACTTACGTCATTGCCATGTAGAAGTGGAATAGTCTATCATAAAATTGAAATTAGATAAACCAATTTACGAGTAAGTTCAACGATCCAAATATTCCAAAGTCCAGAGACCAGAGTTATACATGCCCAAATGCTTTTGAAGGTACATTTACCTACTCACCCAAAAACACTTCTTATTCTTTCGTTTCACCACATCTTTCTTCTTATTCAAGTCCTCTTCTTCTTCTTCCTCCTCCTCCGGAAGTGGAATAGTCTATCATAAAATTGAAATTAGCTAAACCAATTTACGAGTGAGTTCAACGATCCAAATATTCCAAAGTCCAGAGACCAGAGTTATACAGATACACGCCCAAATGCTTTTCAAGGTACATTTACCTACCTACTCACCCAAAAACACTTCTTATTCTTTCGTTTCACCTCCTCTTTCTTCTTATTCAAGTCCTCTTCTTCTTCCTCCTCCTCCTCCTCCTCCTCTTCTTCCTCCTCTTCCTCCTCCTCCACTTCTTCGTTCTCTTTCACCAAGTTTTTCACTCCCACAACTTTTTTTCCCTCAAATTTTCATAGAGTTGAAGAGAGTACCTTTTTTTCGCATCTCCTTTCACGAAAAAAAAGCTCACCAGATTTCGAGCATAAAAAATTGAAACACAAATTCAAACACACACACTTACATAGAAAAAAACTAAAATAATAATAATGAAAAAAGGAACTCAAAAGTGTTACAAGCATGTTGTGTATGCTTGATGAGGTTTTAAGTGTGCCTCAATTTGAGGAAAGGTGGCTTGTGAGGGAAGAGTGGTACTTTGAGAGAAATGCTTGGTGGTTGGCCACTGTAGAGTGTGGGAGGGGATGAGGGCGGAAAGAGGAGTGGATGGAACGAAAGAGGGGGGGGGTACACGGGGGGTTAGGAAGAAGAGAAAGAAGAAGAATGAGGAGAAATAAGGAAGGAGGCGAAGGAAGAAGAAAGAGGAGAAATAGGTAAAGGAAGAGAAGGAAAAAGAGTATAAAGAAAAGAAGGCTAAAAAAGTATAAAGAATAGAAGAAGACATTATCAGGTATAGTTATCGTATAGAACAAGACGAAGGGAAATGTCTGAATAACACTTTAATTGTATAAAGCCAAACGGTTAAAGAAGAGGTAAGGAAAGTTAAAAGAGAAGGAAAGGAGAGGCGGTAAGATTAAAAGTAGGAGGAGAACGAAGACAAAAAATGTCATTTTGGGGGAAAAGAGCCTACGTGATGAAAAAAACAAATACCAAGTAGCCGCAAAAAGCCTTCAACAAGGACGAGAAAAAACATTGAAAAAAATATTCACAGTACACACACCACACATACCATATACACACAAAAAGGTCAAGAGGTGTCGTTCTAGTTATGCTAGGGATGAACTTTGGACCCGGGGAAGAAGATAACAGGAAGAAGGCAAGATAACAAGAAGAGAAGGAGAAGAAGAAGAAAAAAAAAAAAGGGGGAAGATTCATCATCAAAACCTCCTAGGAAAAAAAAAAAAAAAAAAAAAAACTACCTACATGAATATAATGAAAGGAAAATCCAATAGGGCTTATAGCTGGAATGAGAGAAGTTCTACTAACAGAGTGCTCATTGCTAGATTAACGGGAGTGCTTTCATGCCTTCTTGGTTAGTAGGAGTGCAGGAAAAAAGGGGTTCCGGGGATTTTTATAAACCCCGGCTCTCTTGGGCTAGGTTAGATCTTTGAGGTTAGATTTTTTTGTCCCTCTCAAGATTGTGATTTTCCTGGAGTTTTGTAGTTAAAGATATCTTAGACCGACTGACGTCCCTGAGGTGGAGATGTCACACATTGACTCTCAACTAGGAGATATTGGATTTGAATCCCGACCGAAATGGAAATTTTCTAACCGAATATTTCCAGTAGCAAATGTCCACCTTGAATTCAATCGAGACATGAAACGTTTAGAAGAAATATTATTTTTAAAATTGAAAAGTAAGAAAGAAACATCCTAAAAGCATTATTTGAAATAATATCCAACGTATGCAGTGGTTACAGCAAGGTTAGCCACACTAATGATTATGGTAATACCATTACCAAAAGTTTGATTGATTGACATCCATTATGATGGGTTACTAGTTTCATTGGTAGATCCAATCATTGGTAGCAGAACCTGAGAGCACGTTGCATTTAGTATAATAGAAGGGTTACGTGCTCTCACAGACCGTTTGATTTCAACTTTTTTTGTCCTTTTTGGTGAGACAAACAAACCTGTTACGGTAGGTTCAAATTGGGGTTTTGATCAAATTCTGATTTTTAACTTCGTATGATGCCCTGTCGAAATACCCAAATTAAAAGAACTTACGAGATTGAACTAAATAAATTGATGAAAAGTCAGTAGGTGCCTTGACCTACATATTTAGCCACTATTACAGTCACGTCATATTGACTAGATATTGCTATTTTGTCTTGGCGAGGTTGTTTTTCAGTATTTTCTGTTGAATCTTGTGATTGTGTTGCATAATTCTCAA
>NW_007379561.1:3141-47910 GCF_000475195.1 Diaphorina citri
ACAAAAAATTACATATTTATTTAATATCTAACTTAAATCGGATTTATTCTCCAAGGGCTCCAAGTTACACCTTGGACTCCTATCAAACAAGTTGAAAGAGCACGACGACACCCTCGTGTATTTCAGACCTCACAGCTCACAATATCTCTTCTAATTGCATTCTGGACTTGTTGGTCATTTGAGAAGATGCTTTAAATAAATAAAAACTAATGTAGATATTAAATAACTTTTGAAAGTGGTCAAGATGGTTGTCTGGTAATCAGGAGGGCGTGGGTTCAATTCCAGCGATAGTATATAGCGTAGGTATGGAATTTCAACCTCAACATTGTTTAAGAATCTGACCACAATCACAGACAAGCAGACAACACTTCATTGCCAGTAGCTGCGTGGTAGCCCACTACTCCCAGAAGTACCAGACAGTTTTGTCTCAGAAATGAATAGCTTGGGATCGAGTAAAAGTTGATCTTTCAAATTTCAATTAGTAAAGAGGTGGTCAGTAAATACCATCTGATTGGTTTTTTCGAATTTGATTCATTTTGAACTTCTTCAATTTTATCATTTTTCGATCTAGAATTCTAGATATACCTATCTTAGTGGATACCCAGGTTATTAATAATCACGACATGACATGATCCTGAGAATCTATCTCAATATTTAACAGTCGAACCGATCATGTACCTTGAAGATGGGGTTGATAACTTAGAGAAAATTTCTGCATGGTTAATTGAGGAATGGAAATGAAAATCATTTTTCCCATACATACCTACCTACTTCAAAGATTAAACTCTATTTTTCCATCTTGCACTCCAAATTATGCACCATCTTTTGAAACTTCAAAACCTCTGAACAATCAAAACTTTGACTATCTGAAGAGGTTAAATCAGTTTGAAGTCCTCCACTAATTACAGTTTTGAGTTACTTCGGTGACATGACACTGATGGACATCTGAGGTAATCAGCAGATACTCAGTTGATAAGTGGATGCCCCGATACCTATCTTAGTGGATACCCAGGTTATTAATAATCACGACATGACATGATCCTGAGAATCTATCTCAATATTTAACAGTCGAACCGATCATGTACCTTGAAGATGGGGTTGATAACTTTGAGAAAATTTCTGCATGAGTAATTGTGTAATGAAAATGAAAATCAATTTTCCCATACATATACTTCAAAGATTAAACTCTATTTTTCCATCTTGCACTCCAAATTATGCACCATCTTTTGAAACTTCAAAACCTCTGAACAATCAAACTTCATACATACTTCAAAGATTAAACTCTATTTTTCCATCTTGCACTCCAAATTATGCACCATCTTTTGAAACTTCAAAACCTCTGAACAATCAAAACCTTTAATTAGTTTTGAAGTCTATTGAAGCTCTTTAGGGTTCAAAATTTGGGTGCTAGGTCGATTTTTGATTTCCACCTTAACCAAGTTTCCACTTTCTACCATGAGCGGAAAGCCCACATAAACACTTCCTAAATACTTACATTGCATAATTTGTATCACTCAACTGTAACCATATATGGTTACGCTTTACCATCAATTGCTCTACAGTTATGCATGACCTTTTGACACCCCTGTCCTTAAAGTTACCAGACCTTTGCCCTATCTCTCTGGTTCAAAATTTGGGTCGATTTTTGATTTCCACCTTAACCAAGTTTCTACTTGCTACCATGAGCGGAAAGCCCACATAAACACTTCCTAAATACTTACATTGCATAATTTGTATCACTCAACTGTAACCATACGCTTTACCATCAATTGCTTTACAGTTATGCTTATGCATGACCTTTTGATACCCCTGTCCTTAAAGTTACCAGACCTTTGCCCTATCTCTCTTCTCTTTAGAATTTCAACTGCCCTTCCTGGATTTCCATCACCTCATCTCCTTCCCCTCTTTCTAATCCTCTTCCTCGATCTCGTTCTCCTCCTTTTCCTCCTCCTCCTTCTTCTCCTCCTTCTCCTTCTTCTGCTCTTCCTCGTCCCCCTTTTTCTTCTCCTTCTTCTGCTCCTCCTCCTTCTTCTTCTTCTTCTTCTTCTGCTCCTCCTCCTCCTCCTCCTTGCTTTCTGTAGAGCTATCATAAAGTACAGAGTCATGTTATAAACAAAGCTGACACATCTCATTCCTACTTCTTTTCCTCCTCTCCTCCTCCTCCTCTCCTCTTCCCTCTCCTGTTTCTCCTCTTCCTTCTCTATTATTCTCTTCCTAAGTAGGTTTCATGCAATATTCTGTGTTTCTGTCACTTCCACGGTGGTGGATGCATCTAGATTCCCTCCTCTCTCTTTATCATCCTTTTCCTCCAACTCCTTCCCTTTTCCTTTCTCTTTCTTTCTCCTACTCCTCCGAATTCCTCTCCTCCCCCCCACTCTTCTACCAACTCCTTCCCCTCCTCCTACTTGTCTATCCTTCTCTCCTTCCCGTCCTTCTAATTATCTTCCTAGACCTCGTTCTCCTCCTTTTCCTCTTCCTCCTCTTCCTCGTTCTCCTACTCCTCCTCCCCATGTTGATGTATGCTTAGGTTCGCGTTTTCTGCCGGCTTGAACTGTCGGTGCGGAAAACTATCCTTCTCTCCTTCCCGTCCTTCTAATTCTCTTCCTAGACCTCGTTCTCCTCCTTTTCCTCTTCCTTCTCTTCCTCGTTCTCCTACTCCTCCTCCCCATGTTGATGTATGCTTAGGTTCGCGTTTTCTGCCGGCTTGAACTGTCGGTGCGGAAAATTAATTGTTTCCATCTCCAATATACGTACCTACATAGTTACATCCACATACATGGTTACATACATTGAACAGTACATACATGTACATAGAATAGTACATATTACCTATGTTACGCTATCACATGGTTACATACATTGAACAGTACATACATGTACATAGAATAGTACATATTACCTATGTTACGCTATGTACATTCTCCTGCTCTTCTTTCCTATTCCTCCCTCTATCTTTCCTCTTCCTCCTCTTCTTCCTTGATATCGTTCCTCATACACACTCTGCCTCTTTATTCGCTTTCCTCAAGTACAGTTTCTTTTCTCTTTTCTTGTTTCTTTTCTCCAATTTTCTGTTTTCTCTTTCTTTTCTCCTCTTATCTGTCTTCCCTGTTTCGTAATCTTCTATTTTCCTCTCTCCTTCCGTTTCTTATTCCCGACACATTTCTTGGCCTTCTTCCTGCCTCTCTTGTTCGTTTTTCCCTCCAAAAAATATAGTTTCCCCCTTACTCTTCCTCTAATTTTCACATTCTAGGATAAGATTGGATGTCCCAGAAAGAGATGGCAGGAATCGGCAGGATGAACTTTGAATATTCTACGAAAATGAGGTGTAGAATGGTTGACATTGGCTTTTTTTTTGTCGAGATTGACAGAATACCTACCTATTTGGTAAGGAATGGCAAAACAGCCCGAATACTCGTAACATCACAAGGAAAAGGATGATCAGTCTGATAACAATGTTTTCCAATCCCATCAAAATACGAGCAAGAACTAACTACAAATGAACCATTATGGATTATGGCAATCGCATTACGTTTGTCCTTGAAAAAGTTGATAATTGGAAGTCCACAAAGTAGATATGGAGCTGTACAAAGTTACTTTTAAATAATAACTAATAACATTATGTATTATCTAGTCACTAGTCCATGAAGAGTTTGAATTACTCTTATCCTGTACATGAATTTTCCTTTCCATTTTTATTCCACTTCTGTTTTTTTCCTCCCTTCTTTGTCACCAAGATCTTCTTCATCTCCTCCCCCTTTCCTTCTTCTTCTCCTCCTCCTCCTTCTCCTCCCTCTTCCTCCTGTTTTGTTCTATATCTCATTCGTTCTATTATCTATATCTCCCTTACTTTTATTTCAATATTGATGACATCCCTAATAGCCTATTCTTTCTTCTGGTAATTTTTCTTTTCTTGTCTCCATTCTTTTCGCCGTGTCTAACTTCAATATTTCAACAACTTGTCTTTGCTTTCTATCGTGAGCACACTAGCTCTCCATCTTTCGATAACGCTTTCAATTCAGGGTTTCAATCATGGGTGTACGGTTCGGCCCTTATTCGGGACCATAAATTCGAAAGAGCTCATAAAGAGTTCGCATATCACAGTTTCACAGGACTACCTCTTCCTCCTGTTTTGTTCTATATCTCATTCGTTCTATTATCTATATCTCTTACTTTTATTTCAATATTGATGACATCCCTAATAGCCTATTCTTTCTTCTTGTAATTTTTCTTTTCTTGTCTCCATTCTTTTCGCCGTGTCTAACTTCAATATTTCAACAACTCGTCTTTGCTTTCTATCGTGAACACTAGCTCTCCATCTTTCGATAACGCTTTCAATTCAGTGTTATCATAGGTGTAGTGGTGTACGGTTCTCGGTACTTATTCGGGACCATAAATTCGAAAGAGCTCATAAAGAGTTCGCATATCACAGTTTCACAGGACTAACCATTATTGTGTATTCTTTGACATCTTTCGATAACGCTTTCAATTCAGTGTTATCATGGGTGTAGTGGTGTACGGTTCGGCCCTTATTCGGGACCATAAATTCGAAAGAGCTCATAAAGAGTTCGCATATCACAGTTTCACAGGACTAACCATTAATGTGTATTCTTTGATTTGAGTTGTAGTTTGTTACCTAGAACAACAACAATAATTGACAGATCACATAGGTCATAGGACGATGATCTGCGACCTCATCGCCGCGCCGGTAGGTACGTGTGTAACATGGTGTTGTTCCGTAAAAATTACCATCACGTTACTATTCTTTGATTTGATTTGTAGTTTGTTACCTAGAACAACAACAATAATTGACAGATCACATAGGACGATGATCTGCGACCTCATCGCCGCGCCGGTAGGTACGTGTGTAACATGGTGTTGTTCCGTAAAAATTACCATCACGTTACAATATTAGGGTAAAAATCTTCCTTAAATGTTTTCATATGCAACATAAAGGATGCAGTTTCCTCAGCCACACAGGGAGGAGAAGGTGCAGCTGTCCAATATAAATAATAAAAAAAACGTTTTAAATGTGGACTTTTATGTTTTACTGAAGTGAGACAAAATAACTGTCGCTCGGGAGGGAGAAAATTGACCTATCCAAGTCAAAAGCCAAATGCCGACTAAACCCAGTTTCCTCAGCCACACAGGGAGGAGAAGATGCAAAAGCTGTCCAATATAAATAATAAAAAAAACGTTTTAAATGTGGACTTCTATGATGTTTTACTGAAGTGAGACAAAATAACTGTCGCTCGGGAGGGAGAAAATTGACCTATCCAAGTCAAAAGCCAAATGCCGACTAAACCCAAAACGCCTCGAGTGCGCAGGTCCGAAAATTTCAAACTGGGGAAAAAACAGTCGAGGAAAGAAAGGAAGGAAAGTTCTATGCAACTTTGCGCGCATCGCTTGGGCCCGGGGGTTCTGGGGGGCAGGGGTACGACCGAGGGGCTGAAAACAGTTAGAAAAGGATGAAGAACGCTGTAAATATTTTAACGAGAGAGAGATAGGAAGTACTGTTTTTTGCTAGGTAGAAAAATTTTCAATAGACCTTTTCTGTGAGGCCTTTTTCCCCCGAGTTGGGAAAAGAGTTGGGTGAAAAATGTGCGCCGAGGTCTATAGATTTTTCTTTCCTTCTTCTTGTTAGAAAACCCCTGGACGAGTTGGGAAAAGAGTTGGGTGAAAAATGTGCGCCGAGGTCTATAGATTTTTCTTTCCTTCTTCTTGTTAGAAAACCCCTGGAAATCGTGTAACTTTTTTTTCTGTATTTTTAGCTGCAACTAAACTGCAACTCATTTTTATTACCGGCAATGTAATTTTCAAAACAAGACCTTCAGTTACGTCGAAGGCTTGCTCCACGTCTGTCCTTATCAGATAAGAGCACGAGAATTTTTTAACCGTTGAGTTTTGAATTTTAATTGTGAAATTTTCAAATTAACGTGTTTTTATTTTTTAATTTTCGATTTTTTGATCTGTATTTTTAGCTGCAACTAAACTGCAACTCATTTTTATTACCGGCAATGTAATTTTTTTCAAAACAAGACCTTCAGTTACGTCGAAGGCTTGCTCCACGTCTGTCCTTATCAGATAAGAGCGCGAGAATTTTTTAACCGTTGAGTTTTGAATTTTAATTGTGAAATTTTCAAATTAACGTGTTTTTATTTTTTAATTTTCGACTTTTTGAAAAAGGGAACTTGAGAGTTTATTTGGACATTTTCCATTCCATTGAAAAAATATTTCGTGTGTATTGAATTACCTTTGAAAACAGTTCATCAAAATTATTTGTTCAATTTTAAATTCGAAATTCACGTGGATTTTTCGATAGGAACTTGAGAGTTAATTTGGATATTTTCCATTCCATTGAAAAAAATTTCGTGTGTATTGAATTACCTTTGAAAACAGTTCATCAAAATTATTTGTTCAATTTTAAATTCGAAATTCACGTGGATTTTTCGATGCTTTTAATTGAAATTTTTAAAAATTTGCGACTTTTGTAGTTCGTGATATAAATAGAACGGTCATTGATAAGGTCAAACGCGTGTGTCTAGTCAGTGAACTTGGAAAGTTTCGTAATCAGAGTGATTGAGATTTGTCCCGTCTACTTGATGATTGCTGTACGCTGATGAAAATCATGGGCTGCTCTCCTCACCACTTTTAACACTTCATCGTGGCAGGTAAGATTTAGATGTTTACTTTCTTTTTAAGGTACCTAGGTATACCTATTTGTTTTAAATTCTAGAATGTAGATAGTTTGTTACCAGCAATGAGGGATCAATCTCGCCACCTTGTTAGGGCATACTGATGACCTGTCAAAACGAAAATTGAATGACACCAGACGTTTGGCACACATTTGACATATTCGAGACAGAGCCCCTCTTGGGATGGAAAGGGGGGGGGGCTAAATTGAATTCTAGAATCTAGATAGTTTGTTACCAGCAATGAGGGATCAATCTCGCCATCTTGATGTAATCTTTTAGGGCACACTGATGACCTGTCAAAACGAAAATTGAGTGACACCAGACTAGGGATGTTGCGATATATCGAAAACCGATATATATCGATATATTTTTCGTCGATATATCGATATATATCGATGCCTTTTAGCCTATACTACTGGGGTAAAGGGAATATTTAACTCTCTTTGAGCAGTAGGTACCTATTTTTAATAAGCTCTGCTTAAAATATTATTACTTCTAATCGGTACCTACCTTAATACCTTACCTTACCCTAATTTATAGGTACCTTTTTTCTGGTACGTTACCCATACAGGTCATAGACAAACCGTGGCATTACTTCAATAAGGTACTCTATCTCCATAATTTGAACCATCTGCTATGCCGCTCGAGACATGGAACGTTTAGAAGAAATATTATTTTTAGAATTGAAAAGTAAACAGAAACATCCTAAAAGCATTATTTTAAATAATGTCTAATGTATGCAGTGGTTACAGCAAGGTTAGCCACACTAATGGTTATGGTAATACCATTACCAAAAGTTTGATTGATTGACATCCATTATGATGGGTTACTAGTTTGATTGGTAGATCCAATCATTGGTAGCAGAACCTGAGAGCACGTTGCATTTAGTATAATAGGAGGGTTACGTGCTCTCACAGACCGTTTGATTTCAACTTTTTTTGTCCTTTTTGGTGAGACAAAACTTGGTGGTGAGACAAACAAACCTGTTACGGTAGGTTCAAATTGGGGTTTTGATCAAATTCTGATTTCTTACTTCGTATGATGCCCTGTCGAAATACCCAAATTAGAAGAACTTACGCTTCAACTTTTTTTGTCCTTTTTGGTGAGACAAAACTTGGTGGTGAGACAAACAAACCTGTTATGGTAGGTTCAAATTGGGGTTTTGATCAAATTCTGATTTCTTACTTCGTATGATGCCCTGTCGAAATACCCAAATTAGAAGAACTTACGAGATTGAACTAAATAAATTGATGAAAAGTCAGTAGGTGCCTTGACCTACATATTTAGCCACTATTACAGTCACGTCATATTCTAGAATCTAGATAGTTTGTTACCAGCAATGAGGGATCAATCTCGCCACCTTGATGTAATCTTTTAGGGCACACTGATGACCTGTCAAAACGAAAATTGAGTGACACCAGACGTTTGGCACACATTTGACATATTCGAGACAGAGCCCCTCTTGGGATGGAAAGGGGGGGGGGCTAAATTGTCATAATTTTGTAATTACTTAAAAGAAACAACGCCACATAAAAAAGAAGCAAAATATACACAACACTTTGACTTTCCTCTGATGCTGATGGCAGCAATGGAAAGGGGGGGGGCTAAATTGTCATAAGTTTGTAATTACTTAAAAGAAACAACGCCACATAAAAAAGAAGCAAAATATACACAACACTTTGACTTTCCTCTGATGCTGATGGCAGCACGCCAATAGTGCTGGAGGGAGTTCGGAGATAAAAGCAAAGAAATGAAGTGATTATAAAATATTAACTGAGGATGCCGTTTGGAGGATACCTTCATAAAACGCGTTCAGATTATCATGAAGTAGTTAACCGTTTGCAACGGGGATTTCGGAGATAAAAGCAAAGAAATGAAGTGATTATAAAATATTAACTGAGGTTGCCGTTTGGAGGATACCTTCATAAAACGCGTTCAGATTATCATGAAGTAGTTAACCGTTTGCAACTACTTTACAAGTCATTTGAGTGCATATTTCAGAGGTGTCAAATGCTTTGGCAGCGTCTTGATCGAATGACATGGTGCAGTTTGTTTTCATAAGGTCCATTATCGTCTTGATGGATCTCAATGAATAAATTTGTTGTTTTGTTTTGAGTAGATATTTTCATGAGATTTTCTTCGTTTTATGGTTTCGTGTCAAGTGTCTCGACAGTTGTGACATGGGACCTCTCCGTTCTCCTTGCGTTTCTGCGTGTGTTGTTGATTGGTTGGGCAGAGTCCACTGTAGCTTCGTCAGGGCCCAATTCTGTCGTGTCCACGATAGCATGCGAGTTGGAACACAAAAGTAATCAATTTAAATCAATTAACAGACAAATCAGAGATATGAATGAAAAGGTTCACGAACCCAGGACCCTAGACTACACACCAAGATGCCCGACAGACCTCACAAATTTCTTGTGGGATTTTAAATTGATTAATGAGGGATCGGTTTTGATGGTAATGGGATTTGTAATTGTTTTGTCTTAACTATCAACCTCTTGTGGACCAAGGAATTCATTAGATTGTACCTACTTAGTAGAAAACTTTTGATGTTTATTCTTGAGAGGTATTCTGGAGTATGATGGTAATGGGATTTGTAATTGTTTTGTCTTAACTATTAACCTCTTGTGGACCAAGGAATTCATTAGATTGTACCTACTTAGTAGAAAACTTTTGATGTTTATTCTTGAGAGGTATTCTGGAGTATTTAGTCATCTGATTGTGCAGTCTTGGAACTTGAATACATACCCTTAGCCTTTGGGTAGAGTCCCCTTTCTCATTTAATAGGTACCTATTGCTATTTTGTCTTGGCGAGGTTGTTTTTCAGTATTTTCTGTTGAATCTTGTGATTGTGTTGCATAATTCTCAACCACTTTTAACAGTATCTTCTGTTGAATCTTGTGATTGTGTTGCATAATTCTCAACCACTTTTAACCGAGCTGATCGTTTTAGTTGAGTCCACAGTGTAGGATGTCTTTGACTATCTGAAGAGGTTAAATCAGTTTGAAGTCCTCCACTAATTACAGTCTTGAGTTACTTCGGTGACATGACATTTTGACTATCTGAAGAGGTTAAATCAGTTTGAAGTCCTCCACTAATTACAGTCTTGAGTTACTTCGGTGACATGACACTGATGGACATCTGAGGTAATCAGCAGATACTCAGTTGATAAGTGGATGCCCCGATACCTATCTCCGTTTTAGTTGAGTCCACAATGTAGGATGTCTTTGACTATCTGAAGAGGTTAAATCAGTTTGAAGTCCTCCACTAATTACAGTCTTGAGTTACTTCGGTGACATGACACCTCCTCTTCTTGTTCTCATTTTTCTCCTTTTTTTCTGGCTTCCTCCGTCTGTTCTGCTATTGCCTCTTCTTCTTCTTCTTCTTCTTCTTCTTCTTCTTCACTCCACTGTGCTCTTCTCTTTATTCCTTGACGTATCCAACAAGCAAGAGGAGAAAGACAGAAAAAAGACGAGACTGACGAATAAGAAGAAGAGGAGAAGTTCTATTTTGAATTTTAACTTCTTTACCTTCCATTTCTCTTCTTGCTCTCTTTCTTCTCTTCTCCTTCCTCTCCTCCCTCCTCCTCTGCAGTTTCTTCTTCCTCTTCTTCTTCTTCTGCTCCTCCTCCTCCTCCTCATCCTCATCCTCATCCTCCTTCTCTTTTTTTTCCTATCAATGCACCGCTGTGACTGTGGTGTGAAATTACTGTGCTAAGTATTGGAAAGTACTGTGTGTAATGTACTTTGGTATTCAAGATGAGAGCTCCAGGCATGAAAAACAAATGATGGCCACCCCCCGAATAGACAGAGCAGTTGACATCCCAGTCACCCTTCCATATACTAACCACGCTCGATGTAAAGTTACAATAGAAATTTTAGGCTAAGGTCTACCACCACAAGTGGTTTTCAAATCGGAGTATTGTCGAAGACTAGGCCCAAACAGTCTCCGAGTAAGGAGAACCGCTTTTAACATGAGATGGTTTACCCAGCTGTTATAGATTTAGACAAGAATTTTATTACGCCTTTTTTCTACTTTTTCGATGAAAAAGTCGAAAACTCCTCCTTCAGGTCTTCTTCTTTACCTGAAAACCAGGTCAAAATGTCACCGTCTGCAAAATACAACCAATGACAGCAATGTACTATGTTAGATAGCTACCTAGCTTACATACCTACCTATCTATATGTATGTATGTTTTTTTTTTTTTTTTTTTTTTTTTAACTTGAATGGCGGCCTACGACGGTTATTCTCATAAGGGTGTCAAAGAAGGTGTGATAAGATATTATGGGTCCAGTTAGTGCATTTGACTAAAGGCTTAGAAATATTTAACTTGTAACCAGTTGGTTCGAATTCCGCCAGAGACACATATAGTTTTGTCACACACGGTTATTCTCTTATGGGTGTCAAAGAAGGTGTGATAAGATATTATGGGTCCAGTTAGTGCATTTGACTAAAGGCTTAGAAATATTCAACTTGTAACCAGTTGGTTCGAATTCCGCCAGAGACACATATAGTTTTGTCACACATGATCAAAATCCGCCCCCACTGACGGCAGCCTTTGTCACACATGATCAAAATTCGCCCCCACTGACGGCAGCCTATATCATTAGATACACTTTACATAACGTACAAATCTATTTCCCGTCCCCCCTACTTTCTCCCCTCCCCTACTTTTTCACCTCCTCCCTCCTTCCTACCACTTCAAAACCCCCCTCCTATAATATTCTTCATGTCGTATGATTAATTGACTTTTTTTTTCACGGTTGACTGATTTGTTATCATTTATTATTATTTAGTCTCACTTCAGTCCCCTTGGCTTCGGCAGAAAATTGCTTTCAGAACTTGATATTTGAAACAATGACAGACATTATAAGTAGGTATTTCAGTTATTTTGCCCCTTTTCCATCCATCTCTCGAAAAGAGAAGCAAAGGAGGCCGGTAGGAAAAAATGGCTTTTTAGGAATGGAGCAGTTGCAAATGGGTAAAAATTATAAATAAATGGTCGATTCCTACGTAAAAAGTTGGGAAAAATCCAAATCTGAGGTCAAAACTCCGAAAAAATAACTGTAAAAGGTCGAAAATTCATTTTTTTTTTTTTCGTTCTAATGAAAGAGTTCAAATATGTGTGACGTCAGACTTTACGCAGTTGTTTTTTTTTCGTCCGTTAGGTAGCGCCTATGCAAGCAGCATTCTAGGATAAGATTGGATGTCCCAGAAAGGGAGGGCAGGAATCGGCAGGATGAACTTTGAATATTCTACGAAAATGAGGTGTGGAATGGTTGACATTGACTTTTTTTTGTCGAGATTGAAAGAATACCTACCTATTTGGTAAGGATTGGCAAAACAGCCCGAATACTCGTAACATCACAAGGAAAAGGATGATCAGTCTGATAACAATGTTGTCCAATCCCATCAAAACACGAGCAAGAACTAACTACAAATGAACCATTATGGATTCTGGTAATCGCATTACGTTTGTCCTTGAAAAAGTTGATAGTTGGAAGTCCACAAAGTAGATATGGAGCTGTACAAAGTTACTTTTAAATAATAACTAATAATATTATGTATTATCTAGTCACTAGTCCATGAAGAGTTTGAATAGGTCTCTTATCCTGTACATGAATTTTCCTTTCCATTTTTATTCCACTTCTGTTTTTTTCCTCCCTTCTTTGTCACCAAGTTCTTCATCTCCTCCCCCTCTTCTTCTTCTTCTTCTTCTTCTTCTTCTTCTTCTTCTTCTTCTTCTTCTTCTTCTCCTCCTCCTCCTCCTCCTCCTCCTCTTCCTGAAATGAAAATCAATTTTCCCATACATACTTCAAAGATTAAACTCTATTTTTCCATCTTGCACTCCAAATTATGCACCATCTTTTGAAACTTCAAAACCTCTGAACAATCAAAACCTTTAGTTTTGAAGTCTATTGAAGCTCTTTAGCGTCCAAATTTGGGTGCTAGGTCGATTTTTGATTTCCACCTTAACCAAGTTTCTACTTTCTACCATGAGTGGAAAGCCCACATAAACACTTCCTAAACACTTACGTTGCATAATTTGTATCACTCAACTGTAACCATACGCTTTACGATCAATTGCTCTACAGTTCTGTTATGCATGACCTTTTGACACCCCTGTCCTTAAAGTTACCAGACCTTTGCCCTATCTCTCTTCTCTTTAGAATTTCAACTGCCCTTCCTGGATTTCCATCACCTCATCTCCTTCCCCTCTTTCTAATCCTCTTCCTCGATCTCGTTCTCCTCCTTTTCCTCCTCCCCCTCCTTCTCCTTCTTCTCCTCCTTCTCCTTCTTCTCCTCCTTCTCCTTCTTCTCCTCCTCCTCCTTCTTCTTCTGCTCCTCCTCCTCCTCCTTGCTTTCTGTAGAGCTATCATAAAGTACAGAGTCATGTTATAAACAAAGCTGACACATCTCATTCCTACTTCTTTTCCTCCTCTCCTCCTCCTCCTCTCCTCTCCTCTTCCCTCTCCTGTTTCTCCTCTTCCTTCTCTATTATTCTCTTCCTAAGTAGGTTTCATGCAATATTCTGTGTTTCTGTCACTTCCACGGTGGTGGATGCATCTAGATTCCCTCCTCTCTCTTTATCATCCTTTTCCTTTCTCTCTCTTTCTCCTACTCCTCCGAATTCTTCTCCTCCCCCCACTCTTCTACCAACTCCTTCCCCTCCTCCTACTTGTTTATCCTTCTCTCTTTTCCCTCCTTCTAATTATCTTTATAGACCTCGTTCTCTTCCTTTTCCTCTTCCTTCTCTTCCTCCTCTTCCTCGTTCTTCTACTCCTCCTCATGTTGATGTATGCTTAGGTTCGCGTTTTCTGCCGGCTTGAACTGTCGGTGCGGAAAATTAATTGTTTCCATCTCCAATATACGTACTTTCCTCTTCCTTCTCTTCCTCGTTCTCCTACTCCTCCTCCCCATGTTGATGTATGCTTAGGTTCGCGTTTTCTACCGGCTTGAACTGTCGGTGCGGAAAATTAATTGTTTCCATCTCCAATATACGTACACAGTTACATCCACATACATGGTTACATACATTGAACAGTACATATTACCTATGTTACGCTATGTACATTCTCCTGCTCTTCTTTCCTATTCCTCCCTTTATCTTTCCTCTTCCTCCTTCTCTTCCTCCTCCTCTTCCTTGATATCGTTCCTCATACACACTCTGCCTCTTTATTCGCTTTCCTCAAGTTTCTCCCTACCATCTCGTTCTCCTTCTTTCTTTTCTCCATACATACATTGAACAGTACATACATGTACATAGAATAGTACATATTACCTATGTTACGCTATGTACATTCTCCTGCTCTTCTTTCCTATTCCTCCCTCTATCTTTCCTCTTCCTCCTTCTCTTCCTTGATATCGTTCCTCATACACACTCTGCCTCTTTATTCGCTTTTCTTAAGTTTCTCCCTACCATCTCGTTCTCCTTCTTTCTTTTCTCCAATTTTCTGTGTTTCTCTTTTTCTTTCTTTTCTCCTCTTATCTGTCTTCCCTGTTTCGTAATCTTCTTCTATTTTCCTCTCTCCTTCCGTTTCTTATTCCTGACACATTTCTTGGCCTTCTTCCTGCCTCTCTTGTTCGTTTTTCCCTCCAAAAAATACAGTTTCCCCCATACTCTTCCTCTAATTTTCTCATTATCTCCCTTTTTCCTATCTTTCTCTCCCTTTTTTTTTCTCCCTTCTTGGACTCCCTCATGAGTTCCTATACAAATAAATAATATATTAATCTACATACAAATAAGGAAAAAAAAATCCTTAAATAAGGAAAAATAAACAAATGAAATAAAATACTTGTAGATAATAATATTAATGTGGCTCCGAAGTGAAAGGTCCGTGATTCATACCACAATATTGCCACAAAAATGACATCTGCCCCGCCCCCTCTCAGTGTATGATACCATATTACAACTAAACCCTCCCTCCTGTCCTTCTCACACAGGCAAGTCGAGTCCGAACATCTCTAAATTAAAAATTATATTTCTCTTCATTTAATTAAAAAAAAAAAAAAAAAAATAATTATAAGTTTAAATCGTACTCGTATGTTCGATTACTGATCTCATAATTCTAGGAAGCTCGTGGGAAAAAGGTCAGTACGTAGAAATGGGTATTCAACCTTGTGTCTTGTCAAGTTTCGCCAGAGCCCTATGGACGGCTTCCTTGTAAGCGCTAGGTCGCGGGATCGATTCCCGTCCGGGGTGGATTTTATCCCAAAGATATAAGGTTCGGTCTCGGAAAGGCTGGCTTTTTCCTATCCTGTCTTCCTTCTCTTTTCGATTTCGGGACTATAAGACCATAGCAGTTAAAGTCCCTCTATCAAATCCAAAAGAAGAAGAAAAAAAAATGATTATCCCAGATCTCCAGATTCGATAAGGATCTTCTTGGTTGATGGAGGACTTCGGTGTGGATATTTTATATGAGGTGGAAAACTTTTCTCCGTCAGAAAATGATACCTAGTTTTCAATTTTTCATATCCAGGCAAAACTATACGGGATAGAATAACGCGAAGAGTTTTTTTTTATGGGAAAAGTTTTCTAAATTGAGTCGTTTATTTTAAAACGCTGATGCTGGTACTAGCGAAAATCAGCAAAAACTTTCGAGATGCCGCCATTTGTCGAACTTTCCTATGGATAGCAGAGAGATTACCGAAGCGTTTTTCAGAAATAAATTGGAAAGTAGGTACCTATTATTGATGGATTTAGATTTATACCTATAATATTATTATTAGAGTTATTCGAAAAAAAAAATGAGATATCACTGTCTCAGAAAATTCATGAATATCGAGTAGGTATACCTAGATATAACTACTTCAAGTACTTCATAGATTTTAAGTACTGATTACCTAGGTAGGTGCCCTATATCGTATTTTAAGGTTAACATTCCTAGATCAAATAACGCGGTAGGTAGGTAGGTACGTACAAACACTATTTTTACTTTCTATTACCCTTATTCTTCTTCCCTCCTCCACTTCTCTTCTTACTCTCCACCTCCTCTTTTTCCTCCCTCTTCCTGATCCCTGTTTCTTCTCTTCCCTCGACCTCCTTCATTTAACTCATTCATCATTATTTATTTCAAAGTCATTTCATAATTAATTTATTTAATTTTAATTACAACTCGCAAATATACACCTCCTTCATTTAACTCATTCATCATTATTTATTTCAAAGTCATTTCATAATTAATTTATTTAATTTTAATTACAACTCGCAAATATTTTTTTCTCTTCTTAGACATCTCTGATTTCTCCTGCATTTTTTCCCTGCACAAAACAATCAATCTTTCTAATTTTTCATTAGAGTATTTTCTGAGATATGCCCTTGCTGTATGCCTTTTAATTAATTTTTCTTCTAATGCCTCTCATTAGAAGAATTTAGAATTCCAGACGCTATTATTTATGAGAGAGAGAGAAAGAGAGAAGAGATGAGGGGGAGACAGAATAGGGGAGGGGAGGGAGAGGTTGCAAGGGGGAGGGAGGGAGAGGAGAGTGAGAAAAGAGTGCGAGAGAAGGAGTGGATTAAAATAAATTCGGCCATTATGATGTGCACATTGACTGATGGTGACTCTGTTAACTGATGACTGGTCAGTCTGGTCACCCGTTCAGATGAACACCGGGCTCAATGGAGCTTCAATCAATCTAACTTGGCCTTTTCTGCACCTTTACGAGTGTTGCGCAAGCTTTCAGGAACACCCTGTAATTTTGATGGTGACTCTATTAGTCTATTACCTGATGAGTGGTCACCCGTTCAGATGAACACCAGGCTCAATGGAGCTTCAATCAATCTTACTTGGCCTTTTCTGCACCTATACGAGTGTTGCGCAAGCTTTCAGGAACACCCTGTAATTTTACAACAACAGGTGATAATTCATTATTAATTAAGTGAATTCTACGAGTATACTGTGTAGTTGTTTCTGATCTGAAGATTATCAAAATCCAAGATCAAGAAAAAAAGTGGGAAAAAAGTTTTTTGTTTGTAAGCTTCTGAATTTCAAGTTTTACAGAACTACTGAACATACCAGATACTAGTACCAGACAATAATACAGTATTGTACCAGCTGTCTTCTTCTTCTTCTTCTTCTTCTTCTTCTTCTTCTTCTTCTTCTTCTTCTTCTTCTTCTTCTTCTTTTTCTTCTTCTTCTTTGTCTGTTTGTAAGCTTCTGAATTTCAAGTTTTACAGAACTACTGAACATACCAGATACTAGTACCAGATAATAGTACAGTATTGTACCAGCTGTCTTCTTCTTCTCCTCCTCCTCCTTCGTCTCCTTCTTCTTCGTCTTCTTCTTCTTTTTCACCTCCTTCTCTTCTCCTCTTCTTGTTCTCATTTTTCTCCTTTTTTTCTCGCTTCCTCCGTCTGTTCTGCTATTGCCTCTTCTTCTTCACTCCACTGTGCTCTTTCTTCTCTTTATTCCTTGACGTATCCAACAAGCAAGAGGAGAAAGACAGAAAAAAGACGAGACTGACGAATAAGAAGAAGAGGAGAAGCTTCTTCTTCTTCTCCTCGTCCTTCTTCTTCTCCTCCTTCGTCTCCCTTCTTCTTCGTCTTCTTCTTCTTTTTCACCTCCTTCTCTTCTCCTCTTCTTGTTCTCATTTTTTTCCTTTTTTCTGGCTTCCTCCGTCTGTTCTGCTATTGCCTCTTCTTCTTCTTCACTCCACTGTGCTCTTCTCTTTATTCCTTGACGTATCCAACAAGCAAGAGGAGAAAGACGGAAAAAAGACGAGACTGACGAATAAGAAGAAGAGGAGAAGAAGAAGAGAAGGGAAGAGATCCAGGAAACATTTTATATTTAATTTTGATACACGGAAATTAAAAGAAATAAAAAGAGAAGCATGCAGCCAGAGCAAAACAGATAAATTTTATGTTCTTTATTTATCTGGAGCTATCTACAGAGGAGAAGGAGAAAGAGAGAGATCCAGGAAACATTTTATATTTAATTTTGATACACGGAAATTAAATGAAATAAAAAGAGAAGCACCAGCCAGCGCAAAACAGATAAATTTTATGTTCTTTATTTAACTAGAGCTATCTACCTGCACACACAAAAAGAACATCGTTAAAAAAAGATCGAAAAATGATCATAAAATTGGTTTTTATTTCCCCCCTATTATGAGGAGCTTTAAAAAAATCATTGCTATTTGGCAAGAACAAGACAAGGAAAGCTATCCAAACCCCTCGAAAAGATGCTTGTTATGTTTTTTCCCCAGAAACATTTCATTCAGAAGTAGGTGCCCAAAGAAGCAACATAACTTGATAATCTTGTGATTCACCTATATCAGAAATAATACAACATAGGAATTATAATCTGACCTAGTGAACTTTTACCTTTATCAAAGTTTCTTCATTAGTTTTTTGAGATTGATTCTGTTCTTAATTCTTTTTGTAGTTTTCTTACAATTTTTATAGGTGTTTTAAAGTAATTTTAATCCTTTTCATCTACCTGCACACACAAAAAAGAACATCGTTAAAAAAAGATCGAAAAATGATCATAAAATTGGTTCTTATTTCCCCCCTATTATGAGGAACTTTAAAAAAATCATTGCTATTTGGCAAGAACAAGACAAGGAAAGCTATCCAAACCCCTCGAAAAGATGCTTGTTATGTTTTTTCCCCTTGAATTTACTGGACGCTAGATCCGGACGAGGTAAAATATGGATGTGAAGGTAAGGGAAAGATTGGAGATGATGGAAGAAAAAGGAAAGGGAGAAGAGAAGAAGAAGAGGGAGGGAAAAGGGAGAGATAAGAGGAGGGATATGAAAGGGAGGGAGTAAAATGGAGAAGATTATAGGTATTGGTATTTTTATGAGTTGTATTAAAACCAGTGACGTAGATCCTTTGGTCAGAAGGGAAGGGAGTACTTTTACATTTCCGCCAGTAACATTAGTGGTCCATATTATGGAGTGGTCAGTGGTCTCCGAAAAATCGGATATTTTTTGTCTTGTTTCGGCTCAATTCGACCAAATCTTTGTTTTACGATGGCAGCTATAGGTACTTGCCTACTTAGAACAACAAACTTACGATGCACCACTACACCAGACAATGGTCTACAGATTGAATCCAAAATTCAAAGAAAGTACAGAACAGAACATTCGATTATTATTATTATTATTATTATTATTATTTATAGGTACTTGCCTACTTAGAACCACAAACTTACAATGCACCACTGTCCCAGACAGTGGTCTACAGATTGAATCCAAAATTCAAAGAAAGCACAGAACAGAACATTCGGAAAACAAGTATTATTATTATTATTTTATCAAATTCCGGCAAATTCATGGAAAGCAAAGACATCAGAACAGAATATATGTAGGGAAAGCAAAGCATAAATGTCGTGGTCACAGAGAAAAGTGAAAGCTCACAGAATAACAGAAGTAATCATTTTTCCTCCCCAATTTTATGACCAGAGCAATAAAGTTTTTTAATAAAATTGTATTTAACCCAATGAGATGAGATGTAAAACAAATTTATTGCCTTTCCCCTCCATATCTGCTCATACAAAACATTTAGCGTACATTTCTCTTTCTGTATCTATTTTCCACTAGAATACATAGATATACACATACAATAGGTACATAGTCGCAACATACCTATGTTGTGGGTGGTATTTGCTTACAGAATAGCTTCTAAGACTCTAGGCACTTCTAAAATGAACTAAGTACATTCTACATACCTAGGACTTGTGGGAATAATCTTCATGAAACCGCCGCGATTGGTAGGACAGACTCTAAGAAATCTCTCCTTCCAAACCCCCAAAATAAAATGTAAATGCTCCAAAGAAAAATTTTCTATTTAGTATTTAATACAATAAAAAATTAATACAATATTAAAAATTTAGTCGGGACGATAAGACCTTGGCAGTTAAAGTCCCTCTATCAAATCCAAAAGAAGAAGAAAAAAAAAATGATTATCCCAGATCTCCAGATTCGATAGGATCTTCTTGGTTGATGGAGGACTTCGCTGTGGATATTTTATATGAGGTGGGAAACTTTTCTCCGTCAGAAAATGATACCTAGTTTTCAATTTTTCATATCCAGGCAAAACTATACGGGATAGAATAACGCGAAGAGTTTTTTTTTTTATGGGAAAAGTTTTCTAAATTGAGTCGTTTATTTTAAAACGCTGATGCTGGTACTAGCGAAAATCAGCAAAAACTTTCGAGATGCCGCCATTTGTCGAACTTTCCTATGGATAGCAGAGAGATTACCGTAGCGTTTTTCATAAATAAATTGGAAAGTAGTATTGATAGATTTACATTTTTACCTATAATATTATTATTAGAGTTATTCGAACAAAAATGAGATATCACTGTCTCAGAAAATTCATGAATATCGAGTAGGTATACCTAGATACAACTAATTCAAGTACTTATTTTTAAGTACTGATTACCTAGGTAGGTGCCCTATATCTTATTTTAAGGTTAACATTCCTACATCAAATAACGCGGTAGGTAGGTAGGTACGTACAAACACTATTTTTACTTTCTATTACCCTTATTCTTCTTCCCTCCTCCACTTCTCTCAACGTAAATATCCAACCTGCACTGCGGATGGAAAGTATAACCAAGATACGAAACCTTGTCACTAAATATCTACATATTGTTTGTCTCTACAAGGGTCGGATTAAAAACCCGTCTGTTGCAAGAATTTGAAAACAGAACAAAAAATCGATTCAAGTTCAAGAAGGACATAAATTTGGTCATTAAAAAAAGTTTTGTGGAGTCGTGGGCCGTAATGAACTTCTACCTGTCCGGAGGAATTTTCCCAAAAACGTAAATATCCAACCTGCACTGCGGATAGAAAGTATAACCAAGATACGAAAGACGAAACATTATCACTAAATATCTACATATTATTTGTCTCTACAAGGGTCGGATTTAAAACCCGTCTGTTGCAAGAATTTGAAAACAGAACAAAAAATCGATTCAAGTTCAAGAAGGACATAAATTTGGTCATTAAAAAAAGTTACCTTGGCGACCCGACATTCAGACTGTGGTCTATTGGATTCGGACTAATAAATCGAATCAAACCAAATAAACACATCAGGATGGAAAGTATAACCAAGATACGAAACATTATCACTAAATATGTATGTATCTACATATTATTTGTCTCTACAAGGGTCGGATTTAAAACCCGTCTGTTGTAAGAATTTGAAAACAGAACAAATAATCGATTCAAGTTCAAGAAGGACATAAATTTGGTCATTAAAAAAAAGTTACCTTGGCGACCCGACATTCAGACTGTGGTCTATTGGATCCGGACTAATAAATCGAATCAAACCAAATAAACACATCAGCATTCTGCTTCTTGGAATCGAGACTCACATACACCCGAGTATTCAGCAATTGGAATCGTAAATTAGCCAAAAGTCAAGATCTCACAGAAAAAAGATTGAAATTTATAGCGGGTAACCACCCAAAGTTATTAGTTATGTCGTAATGGCGATTTCGTCGAATATTATTATATTAACAAAGAATTATCAGCAATTGGAATCGTAAATTAGCCAAAAGTCAAGATCTCACAGAAAAAAGTTTGAAATTTATAGCGGGTAACCACCCAAAGTTATTAGTTATGTCGTAATGGCGATTTCGTCGAATATTATTATATTAACAAAGAATTAAGAAAATAATTAAAAAGAGAACCTACATCTCCTAGTGAGGATATCTTGGAGATCAAACGAAGTGATAAATTCATATTTACGAGCATCTGAACTCTTACTGCCAATTCCTTCTTGATTAAATAATAAAACGAAACAATCCTCGATTAGTTCTACGTATGAGGAGGAATCCAATGCGATGTGTGAGTCTACTTCTGGTTCGTGCTATGTAAACCAAAAGAATACGATAGGAAATGTTAGTACCTGTGCTAGCTGAGTCTGAAATATTCAAGAATCTAACGCCCAAAATGTAAAATAAAAGGTTACAGGTGTAGAAAGTGTCAAAGTTCGTTGAAATTGAATTTCGCAAGTGACGTTCAGGCTAAAAGTGCACAGTGCATATTTTCGACAACTTCTATTCGAAATTTTCAATATGAACGAGGTACCTGTGCTAGCTGAGTCTGAAAGATTCAAGAATCTAACGCCCAAAATGTAAAATAAAAGGTTACAGGACTACAGGTGTCGAAAGTGTCAAAGTTCTTGGAAATTGAATTTCGCAAGTGACGTTCAGGCTAAAAGTGCACAGTGCATATTTTCGACAACTTCTATTCGAAATTTTCAATATGAACGATGAACTCTTCTGACTTGGGAATATTTTTTTGCCAGCGTTCTCAGAACACGTGAGTCTAAATTTTATGAAAATCACGTGTTTACATTTATTCGTAATGCTTTGATTTGATTAATCACACTAAGATCTACATCAAAAAGTTTTTATACATTTAGTATCTATTTTTTCGGAATATTTTTTTGCCAGCGTTCTCAGAACACGTGAGTCTAAATTTTATGAAAATCACATGTTTACATTTATTCGTAATGCTTTGATTTGATTAATCACACTAAGATCTACATCAAAAAGTTTTTATACATTTAGTATCTATTTATTTATTTTGACGCACTCACTCATTATTTCATTAATTTATTTTCATTTCTTTTTCCCCCATTAATATAGGGTCTATCATTGGACAAAGAATTTGCCAGTAGTCATTGATTTCAAAATTTAAACTTTTCACATAGTAGGTCACTGACACTGAAGATGTTATATCTACATAACTTGTTACACACTCACTCATTATTTCATTAATTTATTTTCTTTTCCTTTTCCCCGATTGATATAGGGTCTATCATTAGACAAGGAATTTGCCAGTAGTCATTGATTTCAAAATTTAAACTTTTCACATAGTAGGTCACTGACACTGAAGATGTTATATCTACATAACTTGTATTCCTAACAAAAATAAATTGTCAAAACTTGCAAGTCTCCTAATTATTTTTGTCATAGGCACCCATGTACGAGTATCTGTGAGTATGTGACACTAATGTGACATATCAAAATCTGATTTTGGCCCATAAAATGGGTATCTTCTACTTGTCTCTGAATGCCAATTTTGAGCGTACCCTGTACGAATGTAATTTATTTGTATATTTTACACATCATTAACAATTTCACACAAACTTGAAAAAAAAAAGATATTTACGTAATTGCATCACGAGCATGAGATATTTATTATCAGATAGCATGATAATGTCATTTATTAGTTCTGTCAAATTTGAAGACTGCATGCTATGTTTCGAAGCAAATGAAACAACAAATCTAGATGAACTCTATTAAGAAACATTTCATTCAGAAGTAGGTGCCCAAAGAAGCAACATAACTTGATAATCTTGTGATTCACCTATATCAGAAATAATACAACATAGGAATTATAATCTGACCTAGTGAACTTTTTAAGGACTGAATAAATATTGGTGAAATCCAACATCAGCTGTGTTATGTTCCTAGCAGGAACTTTAAGAATAGACCTGGGCCTTAAAGAGGACACAGGACGTGTATTAGGTACATTAATTTGTATCAGAAGTATCTTCTTGAAACCTTATTCGAGTAGGTTTATTTGAACCTTTAGAACTAGGGGTTTTCTCAGGAGATGGACTAGGACTTTCACATGAATTTGAACTCTTTAAAATATGTTCCCTGTTACGTTGATAAGTTACATATACAGTGACGCTAAACCCATTAAAAAAACAAACAGAGTCCATTAGCTAATCGGAGGAATTGGCGTTAGTGCTGATGATGATGATTGTGAAACAACCTAGATGCATTTCAGAGAGATAACAAATCAGCAGTAATAAAACGCACAGTCACAACAAATTCCATGGATTCAATAAAATAATAATAATAATTATAATAATAGTAGCTAATAATAATGATAAATACCTATGATAAAAAATAAACACCCTTGACGCCTACAAGCCAGCAGTAAAAATATGACGTGAAATAAACAGGTCATAAGAATATATTTATATTGGGAGTACCTAATATGATGAAAAACAGGTCATATTATAGTGATGCTTATCAGTTATTATATCAGCTTACAAACCGAGTAGTTATGCAGTATGCAGGTAAAATAATAATTAAAAAAAAAAAAAATCAATATTTAATCGCCTGTAAAAAAAACACCTCAGCAAAATTCTTGGCGTTTGCAATAATTGCAGTATGCAGGTAAAATAATAATTTCAAAAAAAAAAAAAAAAAAAAAAAAATAAAAATTTTAAAAAAAAAAAAAAAAAAAAAAAAAAAAAGAAAAGAAATTGGCGGCCGAGATAAATTAAATGGCTAAACTCCGTGTCTTAGATCCTTCGGCCCGACTGGCTGATAACGAACTGATGCTATCACCAGGTGTAGTCAAATTTGGCAAATCAGGAATTCCAAATGGCTATATTAAGAAAGAAATCGTGGTGCTTGTAATGGACCAGACGTGCTAAGTATGTAATAAATTTTAATTAATTATATGCAAGGCCGAGCGAAACTTGTTTCCAAATACCTACATAGCTTATGGAGGTGTGAACTTTGCGATGGAAAATCTCAAATTAACAACTTATTGAGCAGCTTCAAGATCCATGATATCCTTGTTATGATCGGAATTATGATTTTTTGACAAGACCCCTTGCTGGTTTGATCTTTTCAAAAACTTTATAAGTCTCATGAAGTCTCCTCTCCTTGAACCTGCTGAATTCTGACGGTAGATCGGTGGGTGCGAACTTTGCGATGGAAAATCTCAAATTAACAAATTATTGAGCAGCTTCAAGATCCATGATATCCTTGTTATGATCGGAATTATGATTTTTTGACAAGAAGCCTTGCTGGTTTGATCTTTTCAAAAACTTTTGACAAGACTGCTGGTTTGATCTTCAAACAAAGAGCCGAACATCTTTTCAAAAGTCTCATGAAGTCTCCTCTCCTTGAACCTGCTGAATTCTGACGGCAGATCGGTGATTTATGAGAGAAAATTTCCAATTCTCAATCGCATAATGGCCAAGCCTACCGACATATTACATGATTGGAAAACAAGAACACTGGTCCACTCTGCGGTGTTCCGAGGATATAGCCGCCGCAGAAATAGACCTAACAAAAGCATTCAATAGGATACCAATATATTTTATGTTCGAGTTCACCGTATACAAATCATAATGGCCAAGCCTACCGACATATTACATGATTGGAAAACAAGAACACTGGTCCGGTGTTCCGAGGACTCTGCGGTGTTCGGAGGATATAGCCGCCGCAGAAATAGACCTAACAAAAGCATTCAATAGGATACCAATATATTTTATGTTCGAGTTCACCGTATACAAATTGTTCCTGGATATGGCACTGATGGTTTGGCGTTGATTTAAAAGTTCGGATTTCAAATGACATGGAGTGTGCTGCCCAACATACTATTGCAGATCTTTCGATACATGTTTTTATGAGAATTATGCTACAGTAACCTTCAGGTGAAATGACCTGCAAGTTTAGAAAAATACTGTGTTTTAGGATAATGTTTTCTGTGTTTTCAATAATTCGTGATTATGGAAGCAAAGATTACTGCAAACCAAGATGTTCTTGTACCTACCTACTTGTATTGTAATATCTACTTTCAAAAATAGAGATATTTATGTACAAAAAGTTCGATTTAATTCCCGTAAATTTCAGTAGCTACCTTAAGTGAGTTCGGTGAGTATGTACTTTGAACACATTCTACATTCTGTAGAAACTGAATAAGAAAAAACCACGAAGACGAATCCAGCAAATAATGTGATGTCCATGCTGGAACTCTGGACGTTGTAAAGAGAAAACGTGAGAATAGTGGAGAAGGAGAATGAAAGACGACACAGAAGAAAAGAACTAAAATAGAAAAGGAAATAGAGAACAAGCTTGTTCGATTTAATTCCCGTAAATTTCAGTAGCTACCTTAAGTGAGTTCGGTGAGTAGGTATGTACTTTGAACACATTCTACATTCTGTAGAAACTGAATAAGAAGAAACCACGAAGACGAATCCAGCAAAAAATCATGTCCATTCTGGAACTCTGGAGAGAAGACGTGAGAATAGTGGAGAAGGAAATGAAAGACGACACAGAAGAAAAGAACTAAAATAGAAAAGGAAATAGAGAACAAGCTACAATCAACCAGATGGTATAATTACCTATCTAAAAGTAGAAAAGGCCAAAAGAGATCATGAATAATCAGGAAAACCAAACAGTACAAAATGACAACATTCAAACAGACGAGGCAAAACTAGACAGTCTAAAAACCACTCCAGACACAAACATACCGTTTCCTCGACACTTCAGGCCTGAAGAGAGTTCCTCGATTAATTTTCAATCGAAAAGGTGAGCAATAAAAAGAAAGACCATAATGTAGTAATTGAAATCACAATAAAAGATGCTGAGTACAACCCAACATCTCAAGTTGCATGGTGTTGTTACCGGGATTATCGGTGTAGAAAATCTCGGATTCACTGAACAATACCAGCAATAGTTCTTCCAAGGCCGTAAAATCCTGTTCGGACAGATAAATCGAAAGCAAAATTCCTTTTCGTGTTCCTTGCTCGGAGCCTGAACAGTTCTACGAAAACACATTCAAAGACATCAGAACAGAATATATGTAGGGAAAGCAAAGCATAAATGTCGTGGTCACCGAGAAAAGTGAAAGCTCACAGAATAACAGAAGTAATCATTTTTCCTCCCCAATTTTATGACCAAGCAATAAAGTTTTTTAATAAAATTGTATTTAACCCAATGAGATGAGATGTAAAACAAATTTATTGCCTTTCCCTCCATATCTGTTCATACAAAACATTTAGCGTACATTTCTCTTTCTGTATCTATTTTCCACTAGAATACATAGATATACACATACAATAGGTACATAGTCGCAACATACCTATGTTGTGGGTGTTATTTGCTTACAGAATAGCTTCTAAGAGTCTAGGCACTCCTAAAATGAATTAAATACATTCTACATACCTAGGACTTGTGGGAATAATCTTCATGAAACGCCGCGATTGGTAGGACAGACTCTAATAAAAAATCTCTCCTTCCAAATCCCCAAAATAAAATGAAAATGCTCCAAAGAAAACACAATAATGAATGTTCTACCTATTCATGTACATAGCTCTCAAAAAGATATAAATGAAAATAGAATGAGATTTCAAGTTAGAGAAAATCATGGAAAATCTTAAAGTAGAAGTGGAAGGAAACACATTTTTAATGATGGGAAATGTCAATCCTGAAGGAAATGGGAAAAAGGGGAAAAAGCCAATAAGGATATGGTGAGGATAACGAACGAGAAAATTAAAGCGAACATGAAGAAGATGGAAGTGGGAAAAGAAAAATATGAGGAAAGGGGTGCTGTGATTGATTTTATGACATTTTATGTTGGTTTTCAGAGGTAATAGGTACGTAGGAATAAATACACTAAATTTAACTGCATTTATAATAGAAAGAACGAAAGTTCTATCGACTTGGTAAAAATTTGATTCCATTTGCTTGCATCATGTTGTCATATTTTTTCATCCATTTGATCCATATATTTCATAAAAGAACTATACTGCTAATCTATCTACAAACAAATCCACAAGAGCAGAAGTACCTTCTTGGCACTTGTCACCAACGTCAACAGGGAATGTGAGGAAAGGGGTGCTGTGATTGATTTTATGACGTTTTATGTTGGTTTTCAGAGGTAATACGTAGGAATAAATACACTAAATCTAACTGCATTTATAATAGAAAGAACGTAAGTTCTATCGACTTGGTAAAAATTTTGATTCCATTTGCTTGCATGTTGCCATATTTTTTCATCCATTTGATCCATATATTCCATAAAAGAACTATACTGCTAATCTATCTACAAACAAATCCACAAGAGCAGAAGTACCTTCTTGGCACTTGTCACCAACGTCAACAGGACCAGCAGGTATCTGAGTAATCTTCTCACGAGTTCTATAGGGCACATAGACAATAGCATTCATGGAGCATTAGTTGTCATAATCTGGGTAAGGACTAATAGAGAGTGGCCACAAAGTCATTCTGGTTATTGCCACCAATGACAAGTGACATCTTGATAATAACTATGTTGTGACATTTGGCCATAGAGAGTGGCCACAAAGTCATTCTGGTTATTGCCACCAATGACAAGTGACATCTTGATAATAACTATGTTGTGACATTTGGCCAATATATAGATACGGTTTCTTCAACCTTCTTTATCATTAGCTCATCACTTCTCATAAAAGCCACAAGGTAATATTTTCTTTCATCGCTGACATTGTCTCGTAGAATTTGTTTTGAATGTGTTGATATCTAATGAATGCTGAATGTACCGTGGGTTCTAAGATATCATTAGCTCATCACTTCTCATAAAAGCCACAAGGTGATGTTTTCTTTCATCGCTGACATTGTCTCGTAGAATTTGTTTTGAATGTGTTGATATCTAATGAATGCTGAATGTACCGTGGGTTCTAAGAGTGCTTCTATACTTACACCTTCTAACATGTTCTCTTCTACAATGGATACATTATGATTTGACTTTCTTTACATCCCATTGAATTTGGTCTAATGATATAAATAGAAATATGGACTGTATATCTGTTAGTAGCCTACTTGAAGCTACTTTCCCACGGCATGTAGGAGGCATTGAAGAATTTGAAGATGAGCTCATAATTCCATATCCAACGGTTTTATGTATCCTTGTTTTCCTAACTTGAACCTAGAAATTTCCTCATTAAAATATGTCATGTTTGCATATTCAAGGTAGACATTTGGACGGTCTTACCATATTGTGTTGAGACATTCTTTGAATTCAATAATACGAGTATGTAAGGTAGGCTTCAATCCTGAGACTTGCTTGGGTAATGTGTAATGTGTTATGGCTTTCCTCATATTAGGTATGTACTGCCGAAGGTATGGGGAATTTAACCCTTTAGTAACAAATTGGATGGTTTTTTCGACAGACATTCAACATTGTAGAGTTGAACTTAGACGGTCTTACCATATTGTGTTGAGACATTCTTTGAATTCAATAATACGAGTAAGGTATACGAGTATGTAAGGTAGGCATTCTTGCTTCAATCCTGAGACTTGCTTGGGTAATGTGTTATGGCTTTCCTCATATTAGGTATATGTACTGCCGAAGGTATGGGGAATTTAACCCTTTAGTAACAAATTGGATGGTTTTTTCGACAGACATTCAACATTGTAGAGTTGAAAACAATTTTCTTTTCTGATTTGAGGAATATTGTTTAATTTTCCAAACGATATGTCATTCATTCATAGTTTCATACCTATTATTTTTTGATTGTCTAATAAAGACGAAATTTCCTTGTTTTTCGGAATAGTGGATGGTAACTGTGAATCTTTGTCAAACATTTTCAACTTATTTCATACAAAAGGAAGCAGTGTCATGATTGTTATCATCAAGAAGTCTACAAAAGTTCACATCACAAGCATCGAATCCAGCAGCCATGGCACATGGGTAACTGTGAATCTTTGTCAAACTATCAAATACCTATCTACTTATAACGGTAAGACTACAATTTCAACTTATTTCATTCAAAAGGAAGCAGTGTCATGATTGTTATCATCAAGAAGTCTACAAAAGTTCACATCACAAGCATCGAATCCAGCAGCCATGGCACATGGCAGTAGTCGAAGTATTTTAATGAGCCCCTGGACTTGGAATCAAGTGTGGGAGGATTGGACCAACACGGTTCATCATTAAGTGAGGTCTGGCTCGAACTATATGGATGCTGAGGACAATCTCTTGCCTGATCTTATCAACTTTGTGAACCAGAGCCAAGACAGGCATCAGTCAGTCAAAAGAGAGAAGTGTAAGATGGACTAGTGACACTGTGGAGTCGTGGGCCGTAATGAACTTCTACCTGGCCGGAGGAATTTTCCCAACAACGTAAATATCCAACCTGCACTGCGGATGGAAAGTATAACCAAGATACGAAACCTTGTCACTAAATATCTACATATTGTTTGTCTCTACAAGGGTCGGATTTAAAAACCCGTCTGTTGCAAGAATTTGAAAACAGAACAAAAAATCGACTCAAGTTCAAGAAGAACATAAATTTGGTCATTAAAAAAGTTACCTTGGCGACCCGACATTCAGACTGTGGTCTATTGGATCCGGACTAATAAATCGAATCAAACCAAATAAACACATCAGCATTCTGCTTCTTGGAATCGAGACTCACATACTCCCGAGTATCCAGCAATTGGAATCGTAAATTAGCCAAAAGTCAAGATCTCACAGAAAAAAAGTTTGAAATTTATAGCGGGTAACCACCCAAAGTTATTAGTTATGTCGTAATGGCGATTTCGTCGAATATTATTATATTAACAAAGAATTAAGAAAATAATTAAAAAGAGAACCTACATCTCCTAGTGAGGATATCTTGGAGATCAAACGAAGTGATAAATTCATATTTACGAGCATCTGAACTCTTACTGCCAATTCCTTCTTGATTAAATAATAAAACGAAACAATCCTCGATTAGTTCTACGTATGAGGAGGAATCCAATGCGATGTGTGAGTCTACTTCTGGTTCGTGCTATGTAAACCAAAAGAATACGATAGAAAATGTTGGTACCTGTGCTAGCTGAGTCTGAAAGATTCAAGAATCTAACGCCCAAAATGTAAAATAAAAGGTTACAGGTGTAGAAAGTGTCAAAGTTCTTGGAAATTGAATTTCGCAAGTGACGTTCAGGCTAAAAGTGCACAGTGCATATTTTCGACAACTTCTATTCGAAATTTTCAATATGAACGATGAACTCTTCTGACTTCGGAATATTTTTTTGCCAGCGTTCTCAGAACACGTGAGTCTAAATTTTATGAAAATCACGTGTTTACATTTATTCGTAATGCTTTGATTTGATTAATCACACTAAGATCTACATCAAAAAGTTTTTATACACTTAGTATCTATTTATTTATTTATTTTTACGCACTCACTCATTATTTCATTAATTTATTTTCATTTCTTTTTCCCCAATTGATATAGGGTCTATCATTGGACAAATAATTTGCCAGTAGTCATTGATTTCAAAATTTAAACTTTTCACATACCTAGTAGGTCACTGACACTGAAGATCTACATAACTTGTATTCCTTACAAAAATTGTCAAAACTTGCAAGTCTCCTAATTATTTTTGTTATAGGTACTTATGTATCTGTGAGTACCTATGTGACACTAATGTGACATATCAAAATCTGATTTTGGCCCATAAAATGGGTATCTTCTACTTGTCTCTGAATGCCAATTTTGAGCGTACCCTGTACGAATGTAATTTATTTGTATATTTTACACATCATTAACAATTTCACACAAACTTGAAAAAAAAAAGATATTTACGTAATTGCATCACGAGCATGAGATATTTATTATCAGATAGCATGATAATGTCATTTATTAGTTCTGTCAAATTTGAAGACTGCATGCTATGTTTCGAATCACGAGCATGAGATATATTTTATTATCAGATAGCATGATAATGTCATTTATTAGTTCTGTCAAATTTGAAGACTGCATGCTATGTTTCGAAGCAAATGAAACAACAAATCTAGATGAGAACTGTACGCAATATACGCTGCTCTCGAATACCTACATCATCCGAACAATAATACAGTAAAAAACTATGTCATAATATCAGACTCTCAAGCCGCTCTAATACAAGCTATATCCAACATTTATACAATACAAAATCAACTGATTACAAACATCCAAACACTAATTCAAGAAATTAAACAAAGCGGAAACAGAAACTGAATAAGAAAAAACCACGAAGACGAATCTAGTAGCAAATAATGATGTCCATTCTGGAACTCTGGACGTTGTGGAGAGAAAAGGTGAGAATAGTGGAGAAGGAGAATGAAAGACGACACAGAAGAAAAGAACTAAAATAGAAAAGGAAATAGAGAACATCAAGTGACAATCAACCAGATGATATAATTACCTATCTAAAAGTAGGAAAGGCCAAAAGAGATCACGAATAATCAGGAAAACCAAACAGTAGAAAATGACAACATTCAAACAGACGAGGCAAAACTAGATAGTCTAAATACCACTCCAGACACAAACATACCGTTTCCTCGACACTTCAGGCCTGAAGAGAGTTCCTCGATTAATTTTCAATCGAAAAGGTGAGCAATAAAAAGAAAGACCATAATGTAGTAATTGAAATCACAATAAAAGATGCTGAGTACAACCCAACATCTCAAGTTGCATGGTGTTGTTACCGGGATTATCGGTGTAGAAAATCTCGGATTCACGAGAACCCGGGTCTGTGGATAGTAAGCCGTGTAATTGATGCTGGGTAGAAAATACATTACCTGGTGTGCTTAGGAACTGTTCACACGTATTTCAAGAGCTAGTAAGGTCGCGAACCATATCTTTGGAAAAGGTTACTTTATGGTTGTTTTACTGAATGCTTCTAAATAGTCTAGAAATCCAGTGTTCAAAGCTAAATTTGGATAAATTTTCACACCGGAATAAGTGAAATATATCCATTTCGTGGGTGTTTTCAATGGTGATTCGTGTAGCTCTGTCGTTATTTAGGGTTTCAAAATCCCCCGAGTTCGAATGTAAACTCCCAAGTCCATCATTATTGCAGATTTGATTAATTTACAAATCGCAAAGTTCTTGTTTCTGCATTTGTTAGCTCTTATCATATTATTGGATCTATAGAAAGGTAATGCATTTACTTTTTCCCTATCAAAGTACCGACCTTGCTCGTGTGCAAAGGTCTCGACATTCCGTTCACTTACACGATAATTCATGCTAGGATTCTTGTTGTTCAAGTAACTACTCGACCACAGCTCAGTGGTACCAAAACACAAGGTACATACAGTGGTACCAACAATACACGTTCGCAAAACGCTAAGAACTAGTGGTTCCCTTTCCTTTTTTCGCAAGTTTCTATCTAAAACAACATTGTGCTGAAATAGCTCAAATGGGTTCAGGGCCGTAGGTAGGAGACTTTTCAGACCTTATATCTCAGCGAACCCTGAGAGAACATAGCCTTGATGGTTGAGACTTGAGACAAAGGAAAGAAAGATGAAGAAGCATTACACCATTACCCGGAGTGAAGACCTCAAAAAGCGTTCAGTTTCCAAGAATAATTCTGAGACTTCTGTAAAAACTTTTCAGTCCCATCCAGAATAAAACGGAAGCTCAGTAAACTCTGAACAATACCAGCAATAGTTCTTCCAAGGCCCTAAAATCCTGTTTGGACAGATAAATCGAAAGCAAAATTCCTTTTCGTGTTCCTTGCTCGGAGCTCGGAGCCTGAACAGTTCTGTGAAAACACATTTGCAGTGTAAGACTAGCTGGGGAGAATTAAGAATTAAATGTGCAAACACATATTTATTCCTTGTTATTTCAAATGAAACAGTTTTTGTTGTTTCAAACGAAACAGTTTGCTGTTTGTAAATATTAAGCTCAAAATGTTGTTTGAATTGTGTGTTATTGAGAAACAGAGATGATGTTCAATTGAAAACTTTAAATAAATAAACAAACAGCATAAACTCTCGAGGAGAAAAATGAAGATGTTGCAAACCATTTGAATGCTCGAAAACTTCAACAGTATTTTATTTGCACATAGAATGCTGATTTGAGTGCTATATCAGCCTCGGATATTCTTATCTATCTCGAGATCGGTGCTCCTCCTCCTTCTGTGAAGAAGAGTCTGAAATATTTGAAGAAATGAAACAAGGAAGGTATTGATTGGTTTGAATAGACTTTGGATGATTCTTCATGAAAATTCAACCTATGGTCAAAGGAGGCTCACAGTCGGGGTTTCTAAGTGATGAACTTGCCTTGATTATTGCAGGGCTCCTGTAACAGGAACGTATAGATTAGAGAGAATTTTGGCTACCACAAACAGCTGCTTCCTGTAAAGTCTCCACCACAATATGGGATATAAGTATACACTTATACTGATATCATATGGGTATACACATTATACTCATCCAAGTACACTTGGGAAAAGCTATGTTGTCCTAGAGGTTCATGAATTAGGTGATATGCTGCATCGAATAACAAACATAACACTCTAATAAGAACATGCACATAATACGGTACATGATTATGGTTCATGACACAATTTACCACTGGCACCCACCTAACCAATGGAAGGCTTACATGCACCTTTGTCTAGGTATTTTATTTCGCCGAAGTCTCCAAGAGAGAGAGCCAATTAGGAGGATATTTGTATCTTATTAAACTTTATAGATATGGAGCGCCCTGTAGTAGGAAGAGGAGAGCTTTGCAATTTGCAATGCACACACAAGTTATGGTGTAAAACACTTGCACTGGATAGACAGGGTGGAGATGGTCCCGCTGAAACTTGCGTAGTGGGTGTTGCCTTTTTGATGGAAAGAATACGACTTGTCCAAACAACAAACAACACAGATGGTCGGTTTCACGAATATTTTTTCAGCTTCTAGAAGGCCTGCTAACAGCATGTTCAGTTCCATTTGATTTGTATAGGCTTAACAGGCTGTTAGGGGCTAAAAAGAAAGTTGGTGAACCCATCCAGAATGTTTTTTTCAGAACAACAGAAGGTCTTTTGGAATGGACAGATGTAATTATTGAAAACATGCAATAGGTTGGTAATACAAGTATGATACTTTTGTTTGAATAAGAATTAGAAATTGTACCTAGGGCTGGGAATTTGCTTCTGTATGATAGGCCAGAAGATTACTGTCATGTTTACAGAATGTTAAAAATAATGTAAACTGCCAACTATTGAATTATTATTGTGTACCATATTAAAGGAGGTAAAAGGCAATGGAAAAGTTCATTCAATATTTTCAAAGCCAATTCAAGAACCAATACAAGTCGGATGAATAAGATTTCACTATACAGAACGAACGTGAGTCAAATGGAAAGCTGTGCCCACACCCACACACAGTCAACGGCCGTCGCTCGAAGATGTTAATCTATGATCTATGTTGTCAAGGTAAAGTGGACGGTTTCAATCAACATCGACCGACGGTCGTCGACTATGTGTGGACACAGCTTAACGGCTAAGACAGTCATCATTCCCCATTGGAAAAGACGCTCTTCAGAGCTCCAAGTACACACGGTATCCTCTTTGCAAAGATAATAAAATAAACACACACAGAGGCATTCTCTTACACACATTGGCTGAAAGCAATTCATTGTAAACAATTGAATTATTATTGTGTACCATGTTAGAGGAGGTAAAAGTCAATGGAAAAGTTCATTCAATATTTTCAAAGCCAATTCAAGAACCAATACAAGTCGGATGGACAAGATTTCACTATACAGAACGAACGTGGGTCAAATGGAAAGCTGTGTCCACCTGTCCCCACATAGTCGACGGCCGTCGCTCGAAGATGTTAATCTATGTTGTCGAGGCAATGTGGACGGTTTCAATCGACATCGACCGACGGTCGTCGACTATGTGTGGACTCAGCTTAACGGCTGAGACAGTCATCATTCCCCATTGGAAAAGACGCTCTTCAGAGCTCCAAGTACACACGGTATTGAAAAGATAATAAAATAAACACACACAGAGGCATTCTCTTACACACATTGGCTGAAAGCAATTCATTGTTAGCGAAAAAACAGAACAAGTGTGCCCGTATGTGTGTGTACGGGGTGTCTCATATCACGGTCGTCTTTTGATAGATTTTTACCCGCTGAAAAAATGTGACTGAAATGTTCAGATTTTCTGTGCATTCATTCCAAATTGATTGGAAAAGTAAGTGCGGTTTGCGGTTTTTACCCGCTCAAAAAATGTGACTGAAATGTTCAGATTTTCTGTGCATTCATTCCAAATTGATTGGAAAAGTAAGTGCGGTTGTTAGGGGTGCTAAAAGGCGTTGGATTCATAACTGACAGGATCGCAGATCGCGGGCCAAAGAACGAATCCCGGCAGAGATGAAAAATGATTGAGCCAGAGGACGGTCATTTGTAACAAAGGATGGATTCTTTTGATTGGAAAAGGGGGTGCTAAAAGGCATTGGATTCATAACTGACAGGATCGCAGATCGCAGGCCAAAGAACGAATCCCGGCAGAGATGAAAAATGATGGAGCCAGAGGACGGTCATTTGTAACAAAGGATGGATTCTTTTTGATTGGAAAAGTGCATATGTCACTGCGATCAATGGAGATTTTAAAATTTGAAAGGAGCGAAAAAAGGAAAGCTTCTGGACGGAAGGACAAAACACATTTTCAAATTCTATCAATGGCTACTGGGCCACCCCGTAAGCCGAGCTTGGGCCTCGCAATATATTTCATACAAAATAATAACAACGACGATTTTATCATTTAAATTGTACTTTCGTGTCGTATATGCCTGCACATAATGGCCATGCCTTTTTAATGGAAAGAATACGACTTGTCCAAACAACACAGATGGTCGGTTTCAGGAATATTTTGTCAGCTTCTAGAAGACCTGCTAACAGATGTTCAGTTCCATTAGATTTGTATAGGCCTAACAGGCTGTTAGGGGCTAAAAAGAAAGTTGGTGAACGCATCCAGAATGTTTTTTTTTTTTTTTTTTTTTTTAGAACAACAGAATTGGTGAACCCATCCAGAATGTTTTTTTTTTCAGACCAACAGAAGATCTTTTGAAATGGACAGATGTAATTATTGAAAACATGCAATAGGTTGGTAATACAAGTATGATACTTTTGTTTGAATAAGAATTAGAAATTGTACCGTTGGTGAACCCATCCAGAATGTTTTTTTCAGAACAACAGAAGGTCTTTTGGAATGGACAGATGTAATTATTGAAAACATGCAATAGGTTGGTAATACAAGTATGATACTTTTGTTTGAATAAGAATTAGAAATTGTACCTAGGGCTGGGAATTTGCTTCTGTATGATAGGCCAGAAGATTACTGTCATGTTTACAGAATGTTAAAAATAATATAAATTGCTAACTATTGAATTATTATTGTGTACCATCTACCATGTTAAAGGAGGTAAAAGGCAATGGAAAAGTTCATTCAATATTTTCAAAGCCAATTCAAGAACCAGTACAAGTCGGATGAACAAGATTTCACTATACAGAACGAACGTGGGTCAAATGGAAAGCTGTGTCCACTTGTCCACACATAGTCGACGGCCGTCGCTCGAAGATGTTAATGAACTCGGAATCTGACAAACTGCACATTAAGATTAAACCGTGTATAACGCTACTCAAACCACATGTGTCATACGGCGTAAGTGCTCGAAAAAAATAACATTAAACATAAAAAATATGATAATAACGACGAATGTTTATGCAAAGCTGGAGGTCTCATTAAAACTAAATATTGTTTCGTGCACTCATCTTCGGTGCACCGTACACACCAGAACTGTTTTATGTCACCAGACACAAAGGGAGCTCAGTTATACAGGGTTGTAGTTCGATACAATCTATATGATGCAGAGTGTGACAGAAAATGGATCCTTTATCACTGAAAGTAACTCCGGATGACCTGACACATAAAAACGAGAATGATCCTTTATCACTGAAAGTAACTCCGGATGACCTGACACATAACAAGCGGGGCCCGTCCCTCCGGGAATTTTTCGATCTTGGTTAAGGAAAATCAATATTTATGTAGGTACCTACCTATTTTATTTAATATTCAGTTTATTATTATTCTTGATTTGATTTTTGGACACGGAAAGTAAGTACTGTAAGCAGTACTGAAACTAACCGAATAGGAAAACTGGACAGCAGAAAAGAACAATCCAAGAGCCCCAATCACCTTTCCTGAAGGCTATTGGAGAAAGCCTAACCACTTGAGGTGCCGGGTTCTCAGGCTCCATCTAACTAAACTAAAGTTTAAACATCCACCTGTATGACAAATTTATAGGAGCACCCCCCATTGTTGACATTAACACCCAGTATTCATCATCGCAGAAAACGAGAAAGCAGTTCATGTGGCAAATCACTGGAGATTCCAAATCTAATGTTGGTGACATTTGCATACACGGAAAGTAAGTACTGTAAGCAGTACTGAAACTAACCGAATAGGAAAACTGGACAGCAGAAAAGAACAATCCAGGAGCCCCAATCACCTTTCCTGAAGGCTATTGGGGAAAGCCTAACCACTTGAGGTGCCGGGTTCTCACAGGCTCCATCTAACTAAACTAGAGTTTAAACATCCACCAGTATGACAAATTTATAGGAGCACCCCCCCCTTGTTGACATTAACACCCAGTATTCATCATCACAGAGCTCAGTACATAATAATGTTGCATTCTTGTCTTCAAACGTTTATCATGGAGGAAGAAGGATGCAAAAGAGCATATTATATGCAACTAAAGTGCATTCTGTGTTTCAAATCATCGCAGAGCTCAGTACATAATAATGCTGCATTCTTGTCTTCAAACGTTTATCATGGAGGAAGAAGGATGCAAAAGAGCATATTATATGCAACTAAAGTGCATTCTGTGTTTCAATTCATCACAGAGATCAGTACATAATAATGCTGCATTCTTGTCTTCAAACGTTTATCTTGGAGGAAGAAGGATGCAAAAGAGCATATTATATGCAACTAAAGTGCATTCTGTGTTTCAAGCTTTTGGTGTGGGTGTACAACTGTGATCCCTATTGTTTTATGCATTTAAAATCCTGACGCTCCGCAATAAATTGGCCACAGAACCTTCTCATACCATGGCAACCCACACAAGCGCACGCTTTTTGGCTCGAATTTCCGTGATTCGGATCTGGCCAAAGCACAATGCACTTTTGCTGAAATTCAGCTAGGTGTGGTTCCCCCATTGTGTTTTCCTAATTGCGTGATCGGGTGGCATGATAGTTGGTTTGGAATATCAGATGGTTAACTTGAATCACTTGCATTGTTGAAAACTGCTATTTCTTTGGTGATTTGAATTTTAATACCTATGTGTTGTTTGTAGACTCTGGAAAGTCCGAAGTGGAAGATAATACGTAGGTAACCATTTAGATTTAGACGAGATTTGTGCCCGAGTCATTTTCTCCCCGTCTACCACCTTAAGTAATAAATGCTTCATTCTTCTCGTGGTCTTCGTTTGGTTCTTCTTCCCACTATCTCAGGTTCTACTACCGCTCTTATTGATTCCTTATTTTCTCTTCTCATGAGATGTGGCCATAGCTACCTTTAAATATTATTCCGATGTCAATTTTGAAAACGAGCACCCGACAGATCGGCAGACCTTGTTGTCTTGCCTACTGTCCGGTTTAACAATGAGAGAGAGGCTTAGCCACAACTCCTGGCTGCACCAGAACTCCTTCACCCTAAGATCCTTAGCACCATCAACTATCAACTAGTCTTATTGACGGCTTTATTTAAAGTAGTAATAAGAATACAAGCGATTATAATTGCAAGAAATTACTTTGCGCTCAGCTTTAGGTCTCTGTGGAGCGCAAGTTAGCAGCGAAGGCTTGAAATATTATTTATAACTGCTGTCATTACGCTCCTGTAGCCTCAGACCCGGAGATTTCGTATATTTTGCTTGATTTAAATAATAATAATGTAGGTAAGTAAAAATACACATCCTCTTGAAATTTTATTAAATACTAGCTGAATTCCGTCGCTTCGCTCCGGAATCCCGCTAGTTCATCCCGAGGCATGGCCAAACTTGTGGAAAAGGCATGGCCGAACTTGTAGTTATCAAACCAAAAACATAAACGAAACTCAAATATTAGGCGAGCGAGGAAAAGTTTTCTCTCCCGCAGTCTCTGCACTCTGTGTATTTCTTATGGAGATTTTAGCGATCAAAAATTGATCATATCTCAGGATCGGTGTAGATTTTCGCAAAATCCTTTCTTATTGCACACCTAGACCATAAAAGGAATAATCCTACCAAATTTCAGCTTTCTAGGTGTTGTGGTTATCGAGATAGAGCGATCAGTGTGTGAACTATGAAATGTGAAATGTGAAATGTGAATGAGTGAATGGATCTCGTTCTTATAACTTACTAGTTCATCCCGAGGCATGGCCAACCTTGTGGAAAAGGCATGGCCGAACTTGTAGTCATCAAACTAAAAACATAAACGAAACTCAAATATAAGCGAGCGAGGAAAAGTTTTCTCTCCCGCAGTCTCTGCACTCCGTGTATTTCTTATGGTGATTTTAGCGATCAAAAATTGATCATATCTCAGGATCGATTTAGATTTTCGCAAAATCCTTTCTTATTGCACACCCAGACCATAAAAGGAATATTCCTACCAAATTTCAACTTTCTAGGTGTTGTGGTTCTAGAGATAGAGCGATCAGTGTGTGAAATATGAACTGTGAATGGATCTCGTTCTTATAATATAAAAGACTTGTTCTTATAATATAGGACTAGCTGAATTCCGTCGCTTCGCTCCGGAAGCCCGCTAGTTCATCCCGAGGCATGGCCAAACCTGTGGAAAAGGCATGGCCGAACTTGTAGTTATCAAAACTAAAAACATAAACTATATGCCTTTCACTTCATAACATGGAAGAATTTCCAATGATATATTGAACACGCTGGGTATGGGCTGCAAAACCTATCCAATAACGTGGAATAGGGTCGGCTTGTGACTTGTGTGTAAAGAACTGAAACCTGAACTTCGATGGTTGGGAATGCGCCATCTTGGATTTCCAATGGTTTAGTACAGGCGCTACCACGACATCTGATGGTTAAAATAGGAATTTTAATTGTGTTAAGCATATTTAAATGCTTGTCACAAACATCGTTCCCCGATTATTTCACCTAGATAAATTTCATGACATGGCAAATTTAAATGGGTACCTCGGATTGCCTCGCCAAGACACATTTTTCCACCTTTCAAAGGTACCGGGCTTTGACATATCGTTCGATGATACCTTGACTCCTCTGATGGGAAAAGGGCAAATCAAACTCTTCGGAGAAGCAAAATTTCCCGTTCGCATGAAGAAAATAAGGCAGAGTTTTTCCCACGAGGTGGATAAATAAAATATATGCCATTTGGATGAAGAAAAAAAGGCAGAGTTTTTCCCACGAGGTGGATAAATAAAATATGCCTCTCCCTTCATAACGTGGAAGAATTTCCAATGATAAATTGAACACGCTGGGCTGTAAAACCTATCCAATAACGTGGAATAGGGTCGGCTTGTGACTTGTGTGTAAAGAACTGAAACTTGAACTTCGATGATTGGGACTGCGCCATCTTGGGTTTCCACTGGTTTAGTACAGGCGCTACCACGCCACCTGATTCCAGTATTTTTCTTAAAGAGAGGGGAAATGAGCTTCAGAGAAGGGGAAATTTTCCTTGGCAACGTAGGTACTGGAAGTTATGGGTAATAATCATTGAAACCTCTCACTTCATAACATGGAAGAATTTCCAATGATATATTGAACACGCTGGGTATGGGCTGCAAATCTATCCAATATCGTGGAATAGGGTCGGCTTGTGCCTTGGGTGTAAAGAACTGAACCTCGAACTTCGATGGTTGGGACTGCGCCATCTTGGATTTCCAATGGTTTAGTACAGGCCCTACCACGACACCTGATGGTTAAAATAATGCCAGTATTTTCCTTAAAGAGAGGGGAAATGAGCTTCAGAGAAGGGGAAATTTTCCTTGGCAACGTAGGTACTGGAAGTTATGGGTAATGACTTGGACTCGAACCACCAACCTCCAGATCCAAAGTCCAACGCGTTGATGGTTAAAATAATTCCAGTATTTTCCTTAAAGAGAGGGGAAATGAGCTTCAGAGAAGGGGAAATTTTCCTTGGCAACGTAGGTACTGGAAGTTATGGGTAATAATCATTGAAATAAATATCGATAAACTCTTTTGTCTGACAAGAGCCTCCAATTCTATCTTCTTCTCTTCATCATTCTACTGTCTCCTTTCTTTTGATCTCTCCCTTCTCCAACTCTCTTTCCTCCATCCCTCTTTCCCTCCTGTCCTAGCTTTTTACACTCATTCGTTTTCTCTTCTACTCTTCCTCCGATCTATTCCATTTTTTCTCCTTTCCTCCTGTTTCTCTCTCCTTTCTCTTTTTCCCTCCCTTCTTCTTCTTCTCTCCTGCCCTCCCTTTAAACCCATTGGTTTTGTCTTCTACTCTCTCTCCCTTGTCTTTCTCTTTATCTTTTCTCTCTCTCTCTTCTCTTTTTCCCTCCCTTCTTTTTCTCTTTCTCCCCGTTTCTCATCCGATGTTATTCTCTGCCTCGTATTACTGTCTTCACTTCATATTTTTCCCCCTATACTCTCTACTGGAAGTTATGGGTAATAATCATTGAAATAAATATCGATAAACTCTTTTGTCTGACAAGAGCCTCCAATTATATCTTCTTCTCTTCATCATTCTACTGTCTCCTTTCTTTTGATCTCTCCCTTCTTCTCGATCTCTCTTCCCTTCCTTTATACTTTATTCACTCAGTCGTATTCTCGTTTTCTCTTTATGCCCTCTCTTACCTTTCTTTTCTCTCTCCTTCTCTCCTGCCCTCCCCCCTTTAAACCCATTCGTTTTCTCTTCTAACTCTCCCTTATCTTTCTCTTTCTCGATTCCCTATCTCCATTTTCTCTTTCCCTTCTCTCTCTCCCCCTTCCTTCTCTTTCTCGCCGTTTCTCATCTCATGTTATTCTCTGCCTCGTATTACTGTCTTCACTTCATATTTTTCCCCCTATACTCTCCTCTCCGCAATGCTTTTGAAAAATCGGAAACCTCCGATCTCTTCCATTTTTTCTCCTTTCCTCCTGTTTCTCTCTCCTTTCTCTTTTTCCCTCCCTTCTTCTTCTCCCCTGCCCTCCCTTTAAACCCATTGGTTTTCTCTTCTACTCTCTCTCCCTTGTCTTTCTCTTTATCTTTTCTCTCTCTCTCTTCTCTTTTTCTCTTTCTCCCCGTTTCTCATCCGATGTTATTCTCTGCCTCGTATTACTGTCTTCACTTCATATTTTTCCCCCTATACTCTTACGGTATTGTGATAAAAAAGTATAATAATTACTGTGTGAAATGTGCTTCCTCAATAGAGGAACAATAATTTTTGGAGCGTTCGGCGCGGCGAACATGTGACCCATATCACAATATCACATATTGTGATTGTGATTGGTCCCATTGTGGAATCCTGTGGCAAAAAAAAAAAGACTTCTACTTTAGTAACTGTCCTATTTTCTTACTTACTCCATGACAACAGGTTGCTCCCATTGACATAGATGGTCTAAGAGATTGTAGAAAACTCCTACATCTTGGTGTTTTCCTCCTTCCAACTTCTTCTCGACGTTGTATCTGAGCTCACGGTCACAAATCTCATAATGTGTACTTCATATCACATATTGTGATTGGTCTCATTGTGGAATCCTTTAGTAACTGTCCAATTTTCTTACCTACCTCATGCGAGGACAACAGGTTGCTCCCATAGACATAGATGGTCCAAGAGATTGTAGAAAACTCCTACATCCCTCCAACTTCTTTTCTCGACTCTGTTGTATCTGAGCTCACGGTCACAAATCTCACACAATACACATCTACATGTTGCTTGTGAGGATATAATGGACCGTATCTGAGCTTTTACTGAACTCTTCACTCTTTTTGCCATAACATATGGACCTCACGCTGGGAAATATATTACAATGACCCTGCCCTTGTTATCACTGTAGATCCGAAAGGGAGAGAGAAAGAGAGTGTGTGAGAGAGAGAGAGAGAGAGAGAGAAGTAAAGAATGAAAGGTAAGGAGAGAAAGGAAGACAAAGTGTCAGAAAGAGAAATTCCAGAGGGAGGAAGAAAATATAAAATTATTACCAAGCATAGTGCAATCCACATTTCCAGGAAATATTTGTCCTTAACTTTTTTTATCCGGTTATTACCTACCTATTTTATTATTCCCAGGAAAAAGTGAAAAAAAAAAAAAAAATGATGGAACGATTTCATATTTTGTCAAATGAGGCCCCGGGATGAAAAGAAGCGGCGAGGGGGGGAAAGGGTTTTTCTTACTCACTAGGCAAGAATTCATTATTGTTTCTACAGAGATCTTTGGATAGCATAAGGTAATTCCCTTTATGGATGGCTCTTTTCTACCTAATGTAGTCCCCTTTCAATCGTAAATCCATGAGAATGGGAGTAAGACATGTGCTTGACAACTATTTCTGTACTTGTGGCACAAGAAGAATGTTTAATTACTATTGCCTGAAGCATAACTCGTACCCAATATCATCTTCATAGACGTTCATAGTCTCAACATAAATATCAGCAGTCAAGTGATCATCTCATTCAAGAGAGACACGAGTTCGAAGTCCGACGAGGTTGGAATATTTTCTGATTGAAACGTGTTCTGCGAGTAAGTCTGGTGGTTCTTCAAATTGTCAAGGTATTTAGAATCTATTTTTACAGTCCTAAAGGAGGCGGCCCTACGTCCCCCCTAGGGATTCAAGGATATAACTCAAGTAAATCAAAGGAGGGGTTTCTAAAGTCTACAAGAGCTTATGGTACTCGTTTTCACTGGTAGGCAATATCCGGGTATTCATCGGATACTCGAGCACTCATTTACCCGGGTCAAATCATCAGTTCCAGTTTCAGCTGCCAGAATGAGAGTGACCCTGGCACTGATGACTCCACATTTGAAGAACTCATTCTTCCGTTGAACAGCCCAGTGACACAAGTCTTTGAAGAACTCGGAATCTGACAAACTGCACATTAAGATTAAACCGTGTATAACGCTACTCAAACCACATGTGTCATACGGCGTAAGTGCTCGAAAAAAATAACATTAAACATAAAAAATATGATAATAACGACGAATGTTTATGCAAAGCTGGAGGTCTCATTAAAACTAAATATTGTTTCGTGCACTCATCTTTGGTGCACCGTACACACCAGAACTGTTTTATGTCACCAGACACAAAGGGAGCTCAGTTATACAGGGTTGTAGTTCGGTACAATCTATATGATGCAGAGTGTGACAGAAAATGGATCCTTTATCACTGAAAGTAACTCCGGATGACCTGACACATAAAAACGAGAAAGCAGTTCATGTGGCAAATCACTGGAGATTCCAAATCTAATGTTGGTGACATTTGCGGACACGGAAAGTAAGTACTGTAAGCAGTACTGAAACTAACCGAACGACATGGTAACTGTGTTGGAGTTTCTCAAAACAGATTCCAACTTCTTATTCCTGTCTGAATTAAGAGGAATAAGAGC
>NW_007379562.1:0-2618 GCF_000475195.1 Diaphorina citri
TAAAAAGACCTTTAATTTGATATATAGGTCGACCAGGTTTGGATAAGTCCTTCTATGGGAAAAAAAAAAAGTATTCAGAGACCGACAGACGACACCGAAGCGAATACAATAGTCCGTCCACTATACCTTTTATTATTACCAATAATTGACCTCTCTACAATTCCTTGTATTGGTGTACATTGAATTATAACGAAATATAACGAAAAAAAGGGAACCAAATAAAATAAATAAATAACAAAAAATGAATGAAGGTTCCCTTAGCTATTCAAAACGCAAAGTATACTCTCGCATAGCTCAAGTCTCTAACTTGAAGTGTTTGTACACTCCCTTTTAGACTTGAAATCTGATCATAAATCCATTAAGATGAAGTCTATACATAAAACATAAATAATACTAGGTATAGAATTATAGGGGTTGTTAATTTGTAATGTTGGTAATGCACATTTGAATTAGGTCACATATAATACATAGTCGTAATACATTAGCACATTACTCATACAGAATTACAGACAATACCATACGAAAACCTATACATAAGCTCAGACGATCTACAAGAAAGCCACGAATTCAAACCCCGTACACAAAAGCCCACGCCGGGGCTTTTGTGTAGGGGCAAACAGCCCAAAAGGATGGGTTGAGCTATACCACGAATCTAATCAAACCGCGTGGAACCGAGAACCAAAAGCTCTATGCCCTCCATTCCACTCCCTTTTTAGCCTGACTGACCCCTAGCTCTAGACCTTTTTTTCATTCATTTTTGACCTCCCCCCAAACCTTCTATCCCCCTCTTCAAACTTATTTGCCCCCCCCAATGAATGAAGGTTCCCTTAGCTATTCAAAACGCAAAGTATACTCTCGCATAGCTCAAGTCTCTAAGTTGAAGTGTTTGTACACTGTTTACTCTGGGAACCTAATTAATTTAAAAGCATTTTAATTTCCATGATGAAAAAGCTGAAAATATTTACCCGCCACCACCGCACCGCGTGTCGGGCCGCGAAATATGAGGAGGAGCGGCGCGGAGGCCGAAATTCCGACAAACCCAACTTCCTTCATTTCGACTTTCACAGTGGAGGACTTTTGGAAATGGCTTTGTTGTAGCTTGTAGGGATCAAGAGTGATGTCGGGAGGCGCTCGAACCTCGAACGTCAAGAGTTCGCATTCGAAGCGCTATTCGGCCTATATTAACACGAAATAGGTATTATCTAAAAAAAAAAAAAAAAAAAAAACTCCTTCATTTCGACTTTCACAGTGGAGGACTTTTGGAAATGGCTTTGTTGTAGCTTGTAGGGATCAAGAGTGATATCGGGAGGCGCTCGAACGTCAAGAGTTCGAATTTGAAGAGCTATTCGGCCTATATTAACACGAAATAGGTATTATCTAAAAAAAAAAAAAAAAAAAAACGTTGGGTGCAAATCATGGACAACCAAAATCGTATCTTCCTTTCGGAAACTGAGACGATTTCCCCTCGTCTGAAGCTCATTTCCCCTCTTTTATACGGGAATTAGTTCAACCACTAGGTGGCGTGTTAGTGCCTGTACTAAAGCATTGGAAATCCAAGTATCCAAGAGGGCGCAATCCCATTCACCCAAGGTCTGCTCGAATAGAACTGAAATTGCCTCTTATACCGGCAGTAGGATACTACTTATTATTGTGGTCAATTTCTCAAACAATATGCTAAGAATAAAATTCCATACCTAAGCAGGGGATGAACCCAAGCCCTTCTGTTTACCAGGAGAGCGTTTGGACCACTATTTTCATTGAGCCTTTTCAAGGTCAAAATTAATGCCATTTGGATTTTGGATATCCCTTTTTTTCACCCCACCACGCACCACTGATAAACATAGCAACAGGAGAAGAAGGAAGAAGGGATGGATAAAGGGAGAGGGAACGAAAATCTCATCTTTATCTCATCACAAAGCCTCTTTATCACACTTTTCATTTCTCCCTCTCTCCTTAGTTTATTTCCTCCTTACTCCTTACTTTATGTTCTCCTTACTCCTTAGTTTATCTTCTGGTTACTCCTCAGTTTATCTTGTCCTTACTCCTTAGATTATCTTCTCATTATTAGTTACTTTACGTCTTTCTTAGTCCTTAATTTATCATCTCCTTACGCTTTAGTTTATTGCCTCCTTGCGTCTTAGTATATATTCTTACCACTACCACTCCTTATTAAAACTCCTTGGATTATTAAATTGGCCTTAGTTTTTCTCCTCTTTTCCTCTGCTTTAATTTATAAACCTTCCTCCTCCTAAGTTTATCTCCTGTCCATTACTCCTTAGAGGCCTTAGTTTCTTCCTCATTTCTGATTACTTTATTTCTTAATTCTCCTCTTCTTATTTCATTCAAAAGAAATTTGACGCTAGTTTATTTAGGTAGGTGCTTCCTCAAAAAATTGTCGTTCCTTGTTGTTGTTGATTCTTTCTTTTTTTTTTTTCATTAACTTTGTATGTCTTGTAGACATTCTTTTGTTTTCTGACTGCTTCCTCCAATTTCTCTCTCCCCTAGGGTCTTCTTCCTGCTAAAAACAAGAACACAAGTTGTTTAGAAGCTTAAAAAAAAAAAAAAAAAAAAAAAAAAAAAAAAAAAAAAAAAAAAAAAAAAAAGGGCCGGCTTTTTGG
>NW_007379562.1:3345-6198 GCF_000475195.1 Diaphorina citri
CGCTCTTCCGATCTAACTAATTAATTTAAAATATTTTTTTAATAAAAAAAATAAATAAAGATAATAAATGCAAATATTAAAGGGATTTACTTTTTTGGAGAAAAAAAATGAGAGAAATAAATGTATCTTTACATACCCTTTCGGTCCCAAATGACCAGTTTAGTCCCGATTACAAAAGGGACGAGGGAAAGTTTTATTCCCTCCTATTTTTATCCCCCCGTTAGCTTTTATAGCTTCAATCATAATAGAAGATTTCATGTAAAGTTTTTTAAGCAGCTTTCTTTTATTTTTACCTTCCTTATCCCATCGGAAGGAAAATAATGTAGGTAATCGGCTAAAAAAATTTGATGATCAGTTTTTATTGTAAAACCTGTTTTGGGTCCTTAGTTCTTTGCTCTTCCTTTGAAGGCATCTTCTTCAAGGGAAGTCTTCCTCTTTTTACCAGGAGGCCTGGCCAATAGAGGAAGCACCTACCATCATACCAACCTTAGATTTCCCCCCTCAAACTACATACAGCTCGTAGCCAATAAAATCGGGCTCGTTCTAAAAAAGAAATTTATGAGATGACCGGAGTGATATTATGGACAAGAAGACCAAAAGGTTTGGAGATCTTTTTTTCTTGGAAAACAAAAGTTGTCATAAAGAAAGCAAAACTTATAAATGAAATTCTCATTTCTTTATTTTTCTCAAGGCATCCGAAAGATCAGTAGCAGTCTGTTTGCCATAATGCCATCACAAGTCCGCCTCGAGGAAACGTACAACTGTCAGAGATCGGATGACGTAAAGGGCACGTTTCGACTTTTCCAGAGTCAGAACTTGGGCTTGGGCCGCCCGGCGCCTAGGCCCGAGCCTAGTGGCACCTTGAATAATTCCACCCCTGACTAATATTCGGTAAGTGCAATAGGTTTGATAGAAGGAACTGTAACTACTGAGATCTTATCGTCCCGAAATCGTCTCATGGAAATTTGTATGTCCTATGTCCAAAAATATGCCCAATTTTTTTCTACTCCCATTTCTACAAAAATATGTAATAACAGATCATAAAATATTTATATTATTATTGATCTTCAGATTATTCACACACATAGGGAGAACATGGAGAGTCAGGTAGGGAAGATGGGAGGGACATAAAGGGGCTATCCTCTATAGGGAGGGAGAAACCGTCAGGAGGGTGAAAAAAGGTTGTTGGTCAAAAGTCAAAAAATGTTTGATAGGGTGTAATGACATTTGAATCTCCCTTTCTCTCTATGAATATTTGGAAAATGATGGATGCGACATAGAGAAAACTAAAATCCTTCACTTTTCTCTTTTTCTCGAGACCGATTTTTTTTTTTTTTTTATCTAAACATTTCTACATGATGCAGGGTGAATAGGGTAATCCAAAAGACCTCCCAACCAATTTCCAGGATGCAGGATCTGATTTTAGGATCGCCTGATAATGATTTCCCCTTTCGTTGGACCACCCTTACCTTTAGAGCTGTAATTACCAGAGAAGTTCTAGGATTGTGAAACAGACAAATTGGAGGAAACAATGCGCTATTCGAAACCACCTGAATATTATTCAAGGAGGTTTGTGTTCGTTAAAATGAGGAAGTATCTATTGGGAGGTAGGGAGGAGGAGAGGGAGAAACGTTAAGTGTATTACAGTAGGTACATACCTAATATACTTATAATTTTTGTTTACTTAGGTTTTCCGCATCCTATTAAATTTCTTTTAGATCTGATTTTAGGATCGCCTGATAATGATTTCCCCTTTCGTTGGACCACCCTTTAACTTTAGAGCTGTAATTATCAGAGAAATTCTAGGATTGTGAAACAGACAAATTGGAGGAAAAAATGCGCTATTCGAAACCACCTGAATATTATTCAAGGAGCTTTGTGTTCGTTAAAATGAGGAAGTATCTATTGGGAGGTAGGGAGGAGAGGGGAGGAACGTTAAGTGTATTACAGTAGGTCCAGAGAAGTTCTAGGATTGTGAAACAGACAAATTGGAGGAAAAAATGTGCTATTCGAAATCACTTGAATATTATCCAAGGAGCTTTGTGTTCGTTAAAATGAGGAAGTATCTATTGGGAGGTAGGGAGGAGAGGGGAGGAACGTTAAGTGTATTACAGTAGGTACATACCTAATATACTTATAATTTTTGTTTACTTAGGTTTTCCGCATCCTATTAAATTTCTTTTTTCCCCTCAATTTATTCAAATCGCTCTCCCTGCCCTCCTTTCTTCAACCCTATTCTTCTCTCCTGCTCACCGTTTTTCTTCTCCCTATTTTCTCTCTCAATGTTTTTCCTGCGTTTCTCTTCGTTTTTCTTTGACGGAAAATGGAAAGAAAGGGAGAGGAAAGAGAAAGACTCGTAAAAATAAATAATGGCGACAAAATGTTGAGGCCTAACCAAAATAATCATCCCTATATATTCTTCTCTCCTGCTCACCGTTTTTCTTCTCCCTATTTTCTCTCTCAATGTTTTTCCTGCGTTTCTCTTCGTTTTTGACGGAAAATGGAAAGAAAGGGAGAGGAAAGAGAAAGACTCGTAAAAATAAATAATGGCGACAAAATGTTGAGGCCTAACCAAAAACTTCAGTAGGGGAAAAATAAAATAAAATAAATACTTAATAATTATCTCGGTGCTATTATGTACTGTAAACACCCGTCATATTACATACAATATTACCACTACCTAATCAAAAAGTTCTGACTTGGAATTAAAATTTCCAGCAAAAAGTTCTGACTACCTGCAAATGATTTTCTACAGGTAAAATTAAAAATCCTTTTACAATATTATCAGTTTGTATGCAATGGAGCTCGGTATCAAAAAAAAAAAAAAAAAGAATCCACCATTTTTTATTACTT
>NW_007379562.1:6981-47480 GCF_000475195.1 Diaphorina citri
TAAATGCGCAAATATTAAAGGGATTTACTTTTTTGGAGAAAAAAAATGAGAGAAATAAATGTATCTTTACATACCCTTTCGGTCCCAAATGACCAGTTTATTCCCGATTACAAAAGGGACGAGGGAAAGTTTTATTCCCTCCTATTTTCATCCCCCCGTTAGCTTTTATAGCTTCAATCATAATAGAAGATTTCATGTAAAGTTTTTTAAGCAGCTTTCTTTTATTTTTACCTTCCTTATCCCATCGGAAGGAAAATAATGTAGGTAATCGGCTAAAAAAATTTGATGATCAGTTTTTATTGTAAAACCTGTTTTGGGTCCTTAGTTCTTTGCTCTTCCTTTGAAGGCATCTTCTTCAAGGGAAGTCTTCCTCTTTTTACCAGGTGGCCTGGCCGTTTAAAACTAATAGAGGTTTCGTTTAAAACTAATAGAGGAAGCACCTACCATCATACCAACCTTAGATTTCCCCCCTCAAACTACATACAGCTCGTAGCCAATAAAATCGGGCTCGTTCTCATTCTCTCACACTCTCTCTTTCTCCCAGTCTCTCTCTCTCTCTCTCTCTCTCTCGCTCATATTTTTCCCCATTTTTCCACTTTGGCGCTTTTTCCCCCTTATTTATTTATTCAGACTACTTTTGCTACTCAAGTAAATATACCAAAGGTAGGTAGGTAGGTACCTACAAACCTACTACCTACCTATATGGTCACATATCTGCTGAAGTCTCAAAAGTTATTCTATACCTAGACGGTCAAACTTTCTTGACTTGGCGGGGCGGAGCGCTACCGCGCTCCTTAATATGTATGGAGGGTTTTTGAAATATGAACTGGTTAATTTACCCATTCAATATATGCATTGATAAAATCAGCGAGAGAGGGAGGGAGAGAAAGAGAAATAAAGATATCAAAGAAGAAGAGAGAAAGTTGACAATGTTAAGAAAGAATAGAAAGAGGGAGAAAATAAAAGGGAGTAAGAAAGAGGCAGAGAAAGCTAGGAATTAATAAAAATAAAAACGTATTAGGAGAGAGAGGGAGGGAGAGAGAGATAAAGAAAAGGAGAGGGAGAGTGAGAGAGAGAGAAAGAAAGGGAGAGGGAGAGTGAGAGTGAGAGAGAGAGAAGAGATGGAGAGTCAGGTTTCAAGGTCCATTAATTCCGAAGTAATTAAACCACGAAACTACCCTCCCTCCCTCCCCAGATTATGTACCTGACTAATTCTGTAAACCTAACCTAAACCAACATGACTAACCTAAAACTATTCTAAAAAAGTTTGGATACAATTTGTACGTACAATTTGTATTTGACCCGAAAAATCCCTGAACAGAGATAAAAATCCCTTCAAGGACACTGCATACAAAACACTAACTAATACCTAGCATTTTCTAGTTAGGCACTATCAAAGAAGGAGATCGAGTCCACAGCAACATAATACTCCAGAAAAACATCAGGCTAAGTCCCAGACAGAAGACAAAACCAGAAGCAAAAGACAACTTCAATATTAGTGGCAACCTGGCAACTCTTGTCAAAGAGTTTCCATACAACCGCATTCAGCAAGCATTTTCAGACAGAAATATTAGAGAACATTTGGCCAAAAGGAAGAGGGAATCACCAGAAAGAGTAGAAATCATAAGCATATTTTTTAGCCACAAAAAACCAGAGGTATACAGAAGAAAAAGTAGGTATTAAAAGGGGAAAAAAGTTGAGGCGACATTTATTTTCAAAGAGGTATTAAATATTCTGAAATATTAACATGTACCGTCGCCGTTTTTTTATGTAAATATCATTCGTTTGTTTCATAATACCTGTGAGCTAGCTTTTAATAACATACATATACAACACCACCAAGTTGACTCTTTTCCAGTGAGGGGAAAAAAAACCATTTTGAACTTGAAAATACAACCATATCTTCAAAAAATGTAAATCTGGAATTCGTAAATTTCTGGCACCTTAGGATGTCAATCTCAAGCACCTGGACCACTCATCACTCAAGGCTCGATGGAGAATTACGAAGGACGAGGAGAAGGAGGAATAATAAGATACAGAATATGAGGAAGGAGGAGCTTATGGAACAGATAAAGAGAGTCAAAATAGAAGGATAATGAGTGAGAAAGAGAGAGTGGGGAGGGGAAAGTTAAAGAGAAAGAGGGGAGAGAGAGAGAGATGAAGTTCTAAATGTTCATTTTTTTTTCTCTTCTCTTTTTTCCCCGTTATTAAAAAGTATGAAAAATGACCTCTCTCTTCCGCTCATGTTACACAATACCTGCACATTGCTCCTATAAAATTCTCTCTCTGAGTGGGAGAGACACAGAGAGAAAGAGAGAGGGAGAGAGAGAGAGAAGGAGAGAGAGAGAGAGAGAGAGAGAGAGAGAGAGAGAGAAAGGGATGTAGAGAGAGAAAATTGACCCCTGTTCAGACGGGTCGGCGTTTTTCGTCAGTCTCTTATACGCATTTTCATAGAATGAAAATAAAATGAGGATAAAGGGAGAAAACTGATTGAAAAAAAAGGGGGGGGATTGAATTAATTAGGTACAATTAATTTTATCTCAATGATAATTAACACGGGAGTAATGCGTTAATGAAACAGAAATGATAAAAAAAATAATGACAATCTTAATTGAAAACTGAAACATCTTTCTGTGCTCTCTCTCTCTCTCCCTCACTTATCCTCTTTATCTCCCTAATAATGACAATCTTAATTGAAAACTGAAACATCTTTCTGTGCTCTCTCTCTCTCTCCCTCACTTATCCTCTTTATCTCCCTCCTTCCTTCTCCTCTTTCTCTTCCTTCATCTCTCCTTATTCCTCCTCTTTCTATTTATCTCTCTCTATCACTTTCTTTCTCCCCCTCTCCAATTCTTTCTTACTTTCCTCTCCCTCCTTCCTTTCGTTATAGGAACAGAATACCATCCTCCTCTCTTTGTTCCAGGACAATAAAAATAATAATGTCCTATAGCTTTGCTCTCATAGATTTCCACTACAAATGACACAGACGAGGCACTGAGATAAAAACAGAGGTTCCGAATTTCCGATTCACGAAGGATAAAAAAACCATGTAACAATCGGAATCGGAACCGGTTCCCTCTCGGAAACTGCAATGGCGCCTGTACTAAACCATAGGTAATCCAAGATGGCGCACCATCGGAATCGGTTCCTTTTTCGAAAGCAAAATACACTCCTTGTTTGGGTAAAATCAAAATTCTAGAAAATAATAATAATAATCGAGAAGCAGTGTGCGATTCGAGAAAAAAATAATGATAATTAAAAACGAAGGGGAGGGCAAGAGGAAAATGAGAAAAAAAATTAAGAACAAGAGAAAGAAGAGAGAAAAAAAAGCTGAAATAGGAGAGGCAGAAGAAACAAGAGAAAATAATGTGAAGGGATGAGAGCTAAGAATGCGCCAGTGGCGAAAAACGTTGGGTGCTATCACTTTCTTTCTCCCCCTCTCCAATTCTTTCTTACTTTCTTCTCCCTCCTTCCTTGCATTACAAGAACAGAATACCATCCTCCTCTCTTTGTTCCAGGACAATAAAAATAATAATGTCCTATAGCTTGCTCTCATAGATTTCCACTACAAATGACACAGACGAGGCACTGAGATAAGAAAAAGAGGTTCCGAATTTCCGATTCACGAAGGGTAAACAATCGGAATCGGAACCGGTTCCCTCTACTGGTTCCCTCTTGGAAACTACCAGGGCGCCTGTACTAAACCATAGGTAATCCAAGATGGCGCACCATTGGAATCGGTTCCGTTTCCGAAGATCGCTTCCCCTCTTTGGGCTTGATAACGCCTGTACTAAACCATAGGAAATCCAAGATGGCGCACCATCGGAATTGGTTCCGTTTCCGAAAGCAAAATACACTACAAACTTCTCAGTGGCATCAGCAAAAGCTCACACAAGACGAGCACTTTAAATCATATCCCTACTTGTACGAGTACTTTTTACTTTCTATTACTACAGTATAGCGGAGCTATACTAGTAATGAAAGTATTGCAATCGGTCCAAATTTTCAAAATCGGGAAATGGTTGGAAATATCCGTGTTTTGACCCTGATCCCAAAAAGTGGTTTTTAGCCCATGGTCTGTACGTATGTGTGTATGTATGTATGTATGTGTGTACTACAGGTTTAAATGGGAAAATGGGAAAAGGTGGTATACAAAATATCTCAAGAACGGCCAAGCTACTGCCCCTTATGGTGGACAAGAGAATTTGTGTACCAAGAAATAATTAAAGTAAGGAAATTACGGTGATTCAAAATTCATGTCACCAATGAACTTTTGCGCCGATTACATCCTCAGTCTAGCTTCCATGTGAACCCCATTATCATCATAATTAATGCCGTCTTTACCCCGGCGAACTTTTCCTCCACATACACAAACCATCAACATGGAACTCAAAATTGTACAAAACAAAAAGGCAAAAAACATCGTCGTTTCGAGAAACACGACTTTCAATAAATTTCGAATAATGTGGAGAAAATATAATTCGACTTTGAAAGTTATAATCGCGTGCGAAATTGTACAAAACAAAAAGGCAAAAAACCCCGTCATCGCATCGTCGTTTCGAGAAACACGACTTTCAATAAATTTCGAATAATGTGGAGAAAATATAATTCGACTTTGAAAGTTATAATCGCGTGCAGAAGGGAGAAAAATATTAAATTATGAGCGAGCACTAATTATCCTACTAATATCCCACCTCCCTTCTCTTCTAGGTCCCTAATACCGCCCTCTTCTCTGAACCAAACTACACTCCCCTTCCACCTAATAACCTACCTCCCTTCTCTCCTAAGTTCCTAATATGCTCCGCTTCTCCGAGCCATACACTCCCGTCTGTCCCACCAATACCATCCTCTTTCCTAGGTTCCTATGTTCCTAATACTCCCCTCTTCTGAGAACCTAACTACTGCCCCGTACTTCTGCAATCGGATATCCGACCTCCCTTCTCTCCTAAGTCCCCCTACGTCCCTAATACCGCCCTCTTCTCGGAACCAAACTATACTCCCCATCCACCTAATAACCTACCTCCCTTCTCTCCTAAGTTCCTAATATGTTCCGCTTCTCCGAACCATACACTCCCATCTGTCCCACCAATACCATCCTCTTTCCTAGGTTCCTAATACTCCCCTCTTCTGAGAACCTAACTACTGCCCCGTACTTCTGCAATCGGATATCCGACCTCCCTTCTCTCCTAAGTCCCTAATACCCTCTTCTTCTCCGAAGCACACTACTCCCCGTCTAGGTAAATCTTACCTCCTCTCTCCTAGCCTCCTAATACACTCTCCCATCCCTCGTCTACCCAACCTGAGTGTGTGCACACCACACTGCACAAACAATAGGGAAATTATACCCGCGCCCAGGAGAAAAGTATTAGGCACGTATGTTTTCGAGGACGTAAAATTACGGAATGGGCGGAGTAAACACTGTTAATGGGAGGGGAAAACTATTAGGAGACAGGCGGGACAAGGGGGTGTGAATTTACGCTCCTTGTGTTCGCTCAGTCTAATTTCTAATGTGTGAGGTAAATCTTACCTCCTCTCTCCTAGCCTCCTAATACACTCTCCCACCCCTCGTCTACCCAATCTGAGAGTGTGTGCACACCACACTGCACAAACAATAGGGAAATTATACCCGCGCCCAGGAGAAAAGTATCAGGCACGTATGTTTTCGAGGACGTAAAATTACGGAATGGGCGGAGTAAACACTGTTGGGAGGGGAAAACTATTAGGAGACAGGCGGGACAAGGGGGTGTGAATTTACGCTCCTTGTGTTCGCTCAGTCTAATTTCTAATGTGTCGTTTGGGTGGGGAAAAACTTTGTTTTAAATAATCTATTGAAGACCCATCCCTCCTCATCTGTTGAAAATTGTGTTGGTAAAAAATGTATCGGAGCGAAGATCTAGAGTCTACAACAGTGCTTCTCAAGCCGCGGAAAAATTGGAGTCTTGAGTTTACTTTTTTGGAGAAAAAAAAAATGAGAGAAATAAATGTATCTTTACATACCCTTTCGGTCCCAAATGACCAGTTTAGTCCCGATTACAAAAGGGACGAGGGAAAGTTTTATTCCCTCCTATTTTTATCCCCCCGTTAGCTTTTATAGCTTCAATCATAATAGAAGATTTTATGTAAAGTTTTTTAAGCAGCTCTCTTTTCTTTCTTTTATTTTTACCTTCCACATCTTATAGGAAGGAAAATAATGTAATCGGCTAAAATTTTCGATGATCAGTTTTTATTGTAAAACCTGTTTTGGGTCCTTAGTTCTTTACTCTTCCTTTGAAGGCATCTTCTTCAAGGGAAGTCTTCCTCTTTTTACCAGGAGGCCTGGCCAATAGAGGAAGCACCTACCATCATACCAACCTTAGATTTCCCCCCTCAAACTACATACAGCTCGTAGCCAATAAAATCGGGCTTGTTCTAAAAAAGAAATTTATGAGATGACCGGAGTGATATTATGGACAAGAAGACCAAAAGGTTTGGAGATCTTTTTTTCTTGGAAAACAAAAGTTGTCATAAAGAAAGCAAAACTTATAAATGAAATTCTCATTTCTTTATTTTTCTCAAGGCATCCGAAAGATCAGTAGCAGTCTGTTTGCCATAATGCCATCACAAGTCCGCCTCGAGGAAAGTTCTCATTTCTTTATTTTTCTCAAGGCATCCGAAAGATCAGTAGCAGTCTGTTTGCCATAATGCCATCACAAGTCCGCCTCGAGGAAAAAATTCATGTCACCAATGAACTTTTGCGCCGATTACATCCTCAGTCTAGCTTCCATGTGAACCCCATTATCATCATAATTAATGCCGTCTTTACCCCGGCGAACTTTTCCTCCACATACACAAACCATCAACATGGAACTCAAAATTGTACAAAACAAAAAGGCAAAAAACCCCGTCATCGCATCGTCGTTTCGAGAAACACGACTTTCAATAAATTTCGAATAATGTGGAGAAAATATAATTCGACTTTGAAAGTTATAATCGCGTGCAGAAGGGAGAAAAATATTAAATTATGAGCGAGCACTAATTATCCTACTAATATCCCACCTCCCTTCTCTCCTACGTCCCTAATACCGCCCTCTTCTCTAACCAAACTACACTCCCCATTCCACCTAATAACCGTACCTCCCTTCTCTCCTAAGTTCCTTAATATGCTCCGCTTCTCCAGCATACAGCTTCCGATCTGTCCCACCAATATACCATCCTCTTTTCGCCTAGGTTCCTATGTAATAACATCCCCTCTTCTGAGAACCTTAACTACTGGCCCGTACTTCTGCAATCGCGAATATCCGACCTCCCTTCTCTCCTAAAGTCGCCTAATACCCTCTTCTTTCTCCGAAGCACACTAACTCCCCCGTCGAGGTAAATCTTTACCCTCCTCTCTCCTAGCCTCCTAAATCACACTCTCCCATCCCCTCGTCTACCAACCTGAGAGTGTTGTGCACACCCACAACTGCCACAAACAATAGGGAAAATTATACCCGCGCCCAGGAAGAAAGAAGTATCAGGCCACGTTATGTTTTCGAGCGACGTAATAATTACGAATGGGCCGGACGTAAACACTGTTGGAGGGTAAACACTTTGGAGACAGGAACTATGAGGAGACCAGGCGGTTTAAGGTGGGGAATGTTACGCTCCTTGTGTTCGCTCAGTCTAATTTCTAATTGTGTCGCTTTGGGTGGGGAAAAATTGTGTTTTAAATAATCTATTGAAGACCAATCCATCCTCATCATCTGTTGAAAATGTGTGTTGGTAAAAAATGTATCGGAGCGAAGATCTAGAGTCTACAACAGTGCTTCTCAAGCCCCGCGGAAAAATTGGAGTCTTGAGAAGTGTGCCGCGGTAGCGCCAACTTTGAGAAGCACTGGTCCTACAATTTAATAGGTATAATGATGACCGGATATATCTGAGGAAATTTCAATTAGTATTGTGGCACTCGTAAAAGTGGGGAGTGGGGAGGTGGGGACATACGAAACAGCATCATTAATACCTATACAGTCTATACTAATTTGGTATAAGGATCAACAAATTGCCGAACGAGTAGGTATGACTGACAGCTGACAGCCTCACTCAGTATTAAACAAGTTTTTGGGGCCTTTGAATCCGTATTCGCTTGTACAAAGTTATTTAATTTATTCAGAAACCAAAGGGAACCAAGTAATGAACATCATTAGCAGGGCGGACGAAAAACCTGAAAAAAGTAATTCGAAAGCCATTCCCGGGGTACAACATCTTTTTCAAAAAGAACAAAAATTAGGGATGCGAAAAGCACCGGAATCATCCCTGGCAGAAGGAACTGATGAAGAAAGAACCAAGAAGAGTCCAAAAATAATGATGAGTTTATAAATAAAATTAAGAACACTTCTTTTTACTTTCTATTTTCTTTACATTTCATTTTCCTAGTAAAAAAAAAAAAAAAAAAAAAAAAAAAAAAAAAACACAACTACAGAAAATTGCTCGAGAAAAAAACTGCATTACCACATTATTATTATGAATCCTGCACATTTCCTTCAAAGAAATGTAGGTGGAGAACCGGCGGTGAGGGGGGGGGGGAAATTCAACCTTGAAGGAAAATGGATGTTCGTCTATTGGGGTAAAATGAAGCTTCTTCCCTTGTAAATGTAACTGAACGATATACATTTAAGTGAAAATAAGTTAAGTGACATGTAAGTGACATCTGGAGAGACGGAAGGAAACCTGCAGCTCTTTTTTTTTTCTCCCATAATAGAGTTGTGGAATGACTAGTACTTCGTGTCTCTTCTCGGGGAGGGTCCCTTCAATTCCCTCTGTCTTTGAGATGAAAAATTGAGGACAAAAAGAACTCGTGTTGTCAATTTAGAACGAACATGAAGCATTATGTCCTTCTATTCTCGTACATAATCTTCTCCTGAACGGAAATGTGGACTAATGAGTGTATCTCCGAAGAGTTCAGGGAAAGCTATACATCCGCGGATGCAGCTCATATATTCTCAGATGAAGGAAAAGTCATTGAGCAGAATAGAGTGGAGAACTAGAAACCAATCTCTGGATTAATAGAATGATACATAGAAGCATCGAATGATGACATATAATATGTAGATAGAGATAAATGATGAGAATAGACCGCTCTGAAAATCCTGAAATGGATTACCAGCGTCATAATTCGATTATTGGAAACAGAGTGATCCACAATCAATAGAAATGGGAAGGGATTACAAAGGAGGTCTTTAGTAAAGATGCTGTGGTGCTCACAAAAAATAGTTAGTTCATTATCAAAATTGTACCCTTCTTAAACTGATAATTTACTTATTGTAAATCAATTGGATCGATCAAACCTTGTCTCATCACCTGGCCAAAGTAAGAGAATTACAGTGAGAAACTTAGTGCCAAAAATGGGTATTTTCCTTCTTTAAATGGGCTAATATGCAGGAGGTCCCGGTTCAATTCCCGGAAGGATTGAACTTTTGCTCAGCACTTTATAGTTAGTTCATTATTGAAATTGTACCCTCCTTAAACTGATAATTTACTTATTGTAAATCAATTGGATCGACCAAACCTTGTCTCATCACCTGGCCAAAGTAAGAGAATTACAGTGAGAAAACTTAGTGTCATAAATGGGTATTTTCCTTCTATAAATGGGCTAAAATGCAGGAGGTCCCGGTTCAATTCCCGGAAGGATTGAACTTTTGCTCAGCACTTTGGTATTGTGTAGCACTTGGTTTTTCACAATTTTCAACACAAATTCTTTCAAAGATATGGTACCAAAAAAAAAAAAAGTAAAAGTGAGTTTAAAAAATAGGAGTTTACGTATATTTTAATAAAAACAAAAAAATACTGAAAAAAAATCTTTAAATTGTAATTTATAATGTTGTGGTTTTTTAGACACAATATTAGAATTTCAACTGCCACAAGTTGACAAAAAAAGATGCCAAAGAAATGGATCACAGAATCAATTTACCAAATTCACACCACGTAACCGAAAATACCAAACAAAGGATATAAACAAATATAATAATAAAATTAAATAATTTTCTATTTTCTACAATTTTTAACTTTGAAAATTTCGCAAAAATCAAAACACGGACTTCTCTTGATTTTTTCTCGACACCGGAAAATTTTCAAATTAAAAAACAAAGAAAATCCCGTAAAAACCAAGTTTTTCACAAAACTCTCCTGTCCCTCGGAGTGTATGGAGTTCTACTGATTTTTCGCAAAGGGTAGCACGGAAGAGAAAAGCTGCGGACGTTGGAAGTTCGCTTTCTAATGGGAGGAAAAAAGGCACAAGAGTATTCCAGTATATTTTCGACTCTCACGCGGAACGCACTTGCCATGTGGAAAAGCGCTTTCAAAAGTTTCGCCCGTGAAAAATTCGTTTTCGTAAAATCCCCAAGTTACGTAATTTTTCTTATGTCGGCGGGATTTAGGATGTAGCCATTGGGCGACTTTTGGAGCGATTTGAAAGCATCAAGGGAGTTTTTGGATTGGTAAAAGCGGAAAGTTTCGCCCGTGAAAAATTCGTTTTCGTAAAATCCCCGAGTTACGTAATTTTTCTTATGTCGGTGGGATTTAGGATGTAGCCATTGGGCGACTTTTGGAGCGATTTGAAAGCATCAAGGGAGTTTTTGGATTGGTAAAAGCGAACACGAAAGTTTTTCAAATATTGGTACTATACATATTTTAAAGTGGCGCTTTCAAAAGTTTCGCCCGTGAAAAATTCGTTTTCGTAAAATCCCCGAGTTACGTAATTTTTATGTCGGCGGGATTTAGGATGTAGCCATTGGGCGACTTTTGGAGCGATTTGAAAGCATCAAGGGAGTTTTTGGATTGGTAAAAGCGGACACGAAAGTTTTTTCAAATATTGGTACTATACATATTTTAAAGTGATATTTTTTTTTTTTTTCACTATTTTAAATAGTTCTTTTCGCTCTCATTAGTTTTAAATACATCAACTACTGGTTTGTCATATCGTTATTTATTCTGATTGTGATTCGTCAAGACTGATTTTCTCTAAAAATAGATCTCGTCTAAATTTAATTATTTCGTGATCTTTTTGTTTTAATTTCACTGATGACCTACGATTCCTGCTTGTGTTTCTACAATGGGGTAAGTTTGTTGCTTGCATTTTTTTCTCTTCATTGCATGTAAGCATTAGGACCCACATGTGGACCATGTAAGATTTATTTTCGGCTTGCTCTTTTATTACTGGCAAAGATTCAGTGTATTAGTATTAGTACCTACCTCATTTAGCTTTCACAAGATCACAAAAGTGAACTGAATCAAGTACCTACGTACCTACTTGATAATAGCAGCATTGATATTTGAATTTTTACTTTCTATTTTTCTCATGTTACCAATACCCAACCGATAAAAAAAAAACATCCCACCTTTTTCTTTTTCCTCCATGTTTAATGTAAATTCAAAGAAGAAATTCTAAACTTTCGCATATCTATAATAAAAATGGAAGAATATTAAAATAACAATAGTCATAATAAATTTTAAAAATAAATAAATGAATAAAACTGCCTTTGTCACCAAGCCAGAACTTGGCATCAGAGGTGATACTGGGAATATGGAGGAGGAAGAGAAGGAGGAGGAGGAAAAGAGGGGATATGAGGAGGAGGAGGAGGACGAGGACGAGAATGAGTTGAAAGAGAAGAACGAACGATGTATGAGGGAAAGGGTAATGGAAGAGGAGAAGGAGAAGAAAGAGTGGAAGAAGGACGAGGAGGAAAAGAGGGGATAGGAGCAGGAGAATGATACGAGGAAAAAGGATAAACTTAAAACACAGAAAGCTTGCGGAGGTGAGAGGGAATTTGCATAAAAAACGAGGTATTATATTTTTTAAAGGCATAACTTATAACAATACCACGTTATATTTCCTAGATTATGCTGTATGGTGCGAAAAACGGCGTTGAAATAAAATAAAAGAATAATGAAATAAAATAAATGCTGAAATAATTGAATTCTACCTGCATTGGAAGACACATATTAAAATAAAATATCAACATATGAAGAAATTTTGCTGATAAGTTTTTCGCCCCCGTTGGAGTACCTATAACGTGTATGATTGTTAAATTTTCCCCCCTAAAAGGATCCCTACACTCCCTACTTTCAAATTTTTGAGTGGATGGCCTTCCACAGACATTAGATAAGACTATCTGCTAAAAAATATTCCAAAGAGAGGCCCATTGTTGAAATTATCCCCGGGAACTTCCTGGGCTGTGAAAGGCCCTGGAAATACATGTTAGAGTGCAAATTTAATAGCACAATTGAATTTTACACAATATCTCACACAATCCTAAACACACCCGAGTGCAAAAAATTTGGGACGGATTCACTTTGAAAACTTTTCAATATCAACAATAGGTATTTCCATTGACTGACAGAGCCATTTATAGACGATATCTTGAAGACAACATGAGATTTTAGCTGGAAGAGTGCAATTTTAATAGCACAATTGAATTTTACACAATATCTCACACAATCCTAAACACACCCGGGTGCAAAAAATTTGGGACGGATTCACTTTGAAGACTTTTCAATATCAACAATAGGTATTTCCATTGACTGACAGAGCCATTTATAGACGATATCTTGAAGACAACATGAGATTTTAGCTGGTAGAGAAAATAAAAAATAAGAATAAAGTGGATTTTTGGATTTTGCAAATATTTTTCAGCCCTTAGAAGGCCTGAGCTAAACAGCCAGTTAACAGGGCTTTCAAGCTTACAGGCTGTTAGGGACTAAAAATTAGGTTCGTGAAACGCATCCTTAGAAACATTTCATACACATTCAAGGCAATCAAGGCTGTCAGAGTAAAGGAATGGAAATGCAATGTCCCAAATTGTATGCACCGGAGTGTACATAGATAATATTATGGCCAGCCGATGAAAAAATTCACTAACGAAGTCATTCGTGGAGAGAAAAATTAAATCCATTGGCAAAATGAATAATTTCACGTACAATTTTATTATTTTGAATTTGGGTTAGGAGTATAAAATACAAAATATTATTTGCTAATTGAAAACCGATTTTCAAATATTTTTTCAGCCCTTAGAAGGCCTGAGCTAAACAGCCAGTTAACAGGGTTTTCAAGCTTACAGGCTGTTAGGAACTAAAAATTAGGTTCGTGAAACGCACCCTTAGAAACATTTCATACACATTCAAGGCAATCCAGGCTGTCAGATGTCAGAGTAAAGGAATGGAAATGCAATGTCCCAAATTGTATGCACCGGAGTGTACATAGATAATGTTATGGCCAGCCGATGAAAAAATTCACTAACGAAGTCATTCGTGGACAAAATGAATAATTTCACGTACAATTTTATTATTTTGAATTTGGGTTAGGAGTATAAAATACAAAATATTATTTGCTAATTGAAAACCACACGGAAATTTTTCCCTAATTTGACCGTGCTGGGCTACTGGAGTGTTAAATTATGTTGGACTATGGGTTTGCTCTTTATAAAATAGGAGTATGCATTTTTGGTAGCTCCTGCTGATGTGATACTGTACATAGGAGACATCTCAATAAATCATTATGCTTTTTTGTGGCCTTGAAACACCATATTTGTCAAGGAATCCAAGGATAAAAGATTTGCCTTGCCCCTGGGATCGATTTGTTTTGCATTTACCCACTGTAGTGGCATCAGCAAAAGCTCACACAAGACGAGCACTTTAAACCATATCCCTCCCTACTTGTACGAGTACTTTTTTTATAATGTTTTCCTTATGTGTCGTTAAAATGACGCTCTTACCAGAAGGCAATGTGCTCATGATTTTCAGAAAGTTCAAGCTACTGCCCCTTATGGTAGACAAGAGAATTTGTGTACCAAGAAATAATTAACGTAAGGAAATTACGGTGATTCAAAATTCATGTCCACTGATGACCTACGATTCCTACTTGTGTTTCTACAATGGGGTAAGTTTGTTGCTTGCATTTTTTTCTCTTCATTGCATGTAAGCATTACGACCCACATGTGGACCATGTAAGATTTATTTTCCGCTTGCTCTTTTACTACTGGCAAAGATTCAGTGTATTAGTATTAGTACTTACCTAATTTAGCTTTCACAAGATCACAAAAGTGAACTGAATCAAGTACCTACGTACCTACTCGATAATAGCAGCATTGATATTTGAAAATTTTTACTTTCTATTTTTCTCATGTTACCAATACCCAACCGATAAAAAAAAACATCCCACCTTTTCCTTTTTCCTCCATGTTTAATGTAAATTCAAAGAAGAAATTCTAGACTTTCGCATACCTATAATAAAAATGGAAGAATACTAAAATAACAATAGTCATAATAAATTTTAAATCTAAATGAATAAAACTGCCTTTGTCACCAAGCCAGAAATTGGCATCAGAAGTGATACTGGGAATATGGAGGAGAAAGAGTAAGAGTGGAAGAAGGACGAGGAGGAATAGAGGGGATAGGAGCAGGAGAATGATACGAGGAAAAAGCAAAAAGGATAAACTTAAAACACAGAAAGCTTGCGGAGGTGAGAGGGAATTTGCATAAAAACGAGATATTATATTTTTTAAAGGCATAACTTATAACAATACCACGTTATATTTCCTAGATTATGCTGTATGGTGCGAAAAATGGCGTTGAAAAAAAAAAAAAAAAAAAAAAAAAAAAAAAAATGAAATAAATTAAATACTGAAATAATTGAATTCTACCTGCATTGGAAGACACATATTGAAATAAAATATCAACATATATTATGAAGAAATTTTGCAGATAAGTTTTTCGCCCCCGTTGGAGTACCTACGTGTATGATTGTTAAATTTTCCCCCCTAAAAGGATCCCTTCACTCCCTACTTTCTATGGAGAGGAAGAGAAAGAGCGAGAGATAGAAGGAAAATAATTTAAAAAAAAAAAAGTTTAATAACCCTCAGATATTCAAAGAACTTTACAAAGATAGAAAGTCCTTCAAAAATTACACATACGTACTAACTGAGGTAATCTTTGCCAAACCAAAATATTAAAACCACGAAGTTTTTCCCCCAAACATACCTTAACATCAAGGTAAAATATATATTCCCTTTCTCCCACTCTCAAATTTCTTTTTCCCATCCCTCCCACCCTTCTTCTTTATCTCTTCCCCTTTCTCATCCTCTATCTGTCCTATATTTTTTCCCTTTTCGCTCTTTTTTCCGCCCAGTTTCCTTCACTTTTCCCTTTCTATTGAAAAGTAAAGTAAAAGCACTCAAGACCCAAAAAACGATGGGCGGGGCTTAACGTAGGGGAAATAGGGGTTACCTACCGGTTACTCTAAATTTAATGCGTTAATGCACACAGACATGATGGTACACAATGAAAAGGAAGAAAGCTTTAAAAAAACCTTCTTCCCCCCGCCTTTTGAACTTTTACTTTCGGGATAGAGCAATTTCTTTTCCTATACGTGGTGGTTGGACTTTGAGTTGAAGTTAGATGGGATTGTAATGTCCGGTGAAAGATTTTCCACTAACTAGCGCTAGAACCTCTTTTGCTGGGTCAATGAACTGTGGACCTCAGAAAAACAGCACACAGAAGCCTGATGGGCCGAAAATCAAAGTGATCAAATTTCCTTGACATGTGAACCAAATTTTATCAAAATCAAAACAAGCGTTGGAGAGTTATCGCAGATCAACCGAACAGACAAACCAGACGGAAAAGAGTGGAGCTAAAACTAGCCCAGTTAGTTGGCCAATTTCAATTGGATTTGGATACCTAGATGTACGGAATTATTAGTGGGGCCATCGGCTTTAGTAAATGTCCTTGATCACTGCGTCCAACTGACCCGGAATGTTACTGGACGCCAGTTAAAGTGTTTACACGAGGCTAATAACTGGACTGCTGGCCTCGCTTCCTTCGTTCAATTTAAACAATTCGATCCCCCATGTGGCCCATAAATAATTACGTAGACCTAGATACATAATTATGTTTGAAAGATTTTCCACTAACTAGCGCTAGAACCTCTTTTGGTGGGTCAATGAACTGTGGACCTCAGAAAAACAGCACACAGAAGCCTGATGGGCCGAAAATCAAAGTGATCAAATTTCGTTGAGATGTGTATTGAATTTCATCAAAATCAAATCAAGCGTTGAGAGTTATCGCAGATCAACCGAACAGACAAACCAGACGGAGAAGAGTGGAGCTAAAACTAGCCCAGTTAGTTGGCCAATTTCAATTGGATTTGGATGCCTAGATGTACGGAACTATTAGTGGGGCCATCAGGTTTAGTAAATGCCCTTGATCACTGCGACCTGGTTAGATCTTTTGTGAAATATACGGAAGTACATTTTGTCCAACTGACCCGGAATGTTACTGGACGCCAGTTATTGTGTTTACACGAGGCTAATAACTGGACTGCTTCCTGGCCTCGCTTCCTTCGTTCAATTTAAACAATTCGATCCCCCATGTGGCCCATAAATAATTACGTAGACCTAGATACATAATTATGTCCGTAGATATGTACATAATTATATTCGTAGGTAAACATTACATAGGCGGCCTCTACATTCCTGTTGCTGTCCATTAGGGTAATTTATGTGACCATTGGCTCCACAGAAAGCACAGACCTCTCTGACCATACAACGCCCCTATACAAATATACAGGGCCAAACTCAGGGGGACTCCCCACCCCCTGTGTCACATTTATTTTGCCCCAGGCCCTGTCTCCTGAAGGGGAACCAGACCCAGCATTTAACTAAAACAATCTGTTCTTCTTCGCTTTTCCCGTGTTCGGGTGGAGTCGGCGTCAGAATCTTCATCCTTAGGGTGATTGCTTTTGAGGTGACACTTGGTTTTGACTACAAATTTTTGAGTGGATGGCCTTCCACAGACATTAGATAAGACTATGTGCTAAAAAATATTCCAAAGAGAGGCCCATTGTTGAAATTATCCCCGGGAACTTCCTGGGCTGTGAAAGGCCCTGGAAATACATGTTAATATACGGCCTTGGTAATAAATCTCTAATTATAGTGACAATAAGAGAGTGTCTCAAAGGCAAAGTTAGGGAGGGAGGGGTGAGAAGTTCTCGATAGTAAAAAACTTTTTATAAAAAGTGTACAAAAAAATACAAGAAACCTTTTGCACTTTGCTTCCCCTACGAACGAAATTGTGAAAGGGGGAGCTTGGTACTAATTTTGCTTGAAAAAAAAAAGACCGATTTCCAGTTTGAACACTTTGTTTTTCAGCTACAAAAGAGAAAAAAAAATGTTCTTTAATTATGACAAGCACGTGAGCTTGTTCTCGATTAATACACTTCACTAAATTTCATGACCTGACACAGACTCGAACCACCAACCTCCAAAGAAATCACTCTAACACCACTACACCACTCAAGTTGTTTTTGTTTAATGTGCCCAGAATTCAGGATTTGAGATCTTTCCCTGAGGAAGGTCTTCGATTCAACCCTAGGGTTTACTAGTGAGAGATGAGAGAGGGAGAGGAAGAGATTAGGGGAAAAGATGGTTAAGTGTAGAGGAGGGAAAACGGGACAAGGAAGGAAGGAGGGAGGGAGAGGGAGGGAGAGAGAAAGAGAAGGAGAGGAGAGAGACAGATGAAATATTTCGAGGAGAAAATTAAGTGAGAAACGAACGACATTTTATTTTCTCTTCTTCCTTCTCCCTCTCTCTTTCTCCCCTCCCCTCTTTCTTCTTCCATAATCCATCTCCCTCTCTTTCTCTCTCGTTTTTTTCTCCATTTCCCATTGTATCTGAATAATATATCTTACTTGGTGTATAACGATGCCTCTGGGAAGTGTGTGTGAGAGAGAGAGAGACACAGAGAGGGGGGAAGGGAAGGGGATAAAAGGAGGGCGATAGAGAAAAGAGAGGGAGAGACGGAAATAGAGGAGGTAGGAGAAAGGGGTACAGAGAAGAAAAGAAGAGAAAAATAGAGGATAAAATGAGGTAGAGAAGAGAGGGGGAGAGCGATAGAGAAGAAAGAGAAAGTAGGGGGGAAAAATGAGGGCAGCAAGAGGGACAAGGAAAGGGGAGAGAGATTGTCTCTCCCGAGATTGTCTCTCCCCCTTTTAGCTTCCCATGGTTGAAGCACACCCTCTATCCTCCCTCTCGCGCCATTTTTTTTATATTTCTCGAACATCCTCGGGGTATACCCCCCATTGGGTGCCCTATACTTATAAACACCATTTATATGAAATATAGGGTGTCCATAACAGTGGGGGGCCCTGTTCCTCGAATGACTCTGCCCTCCCCTTCACCCCTCAAATGGTGAAAACCGCATCTTCCTAGCTCATCTAGAAGTGGGTTAGAATTTGTATACGTGAGTCAGTGAGTGAGTGAGTGAGTCAGTTACACAAGGGGCTGTATATATTTAGGATTCATGGCGAATAATGAAATCAATGAATAATTCTGTGTTCATTAAAACTTGTTACTTTAGATAAACATAAAAACAACCCTTTTCTCAAGACAACATAATTGACTACAAAAATGGAAAAAACTCGCATAAAAAAGTAACAAAAACAAAGTACATAAAACTTGCGTTACTGTAGGAGGAAACTCTCTTTTTTTTTCCAACAAAAAAGTATCTACCTACCCTACCTAATATTCTAATAGGCATTCACTGTTCTTAGGGTAACCATAACTATACAGATGGCCTAACCTAACTGTACGAACGACCACACGAATCTAGCACTTACCTACTCATCTTTTTTTTTTTTTTTTAAAAAAAAGAAGTCGGTCAAATAAAGCACAAAAGAATCAACCTTAAGGCAATGCTCTTTAAGGATGGTTCTTTTCTGCCTAATGCAATATTCTCTCAAGGGGGTGGGGGTCGTAATAGTCCAAAAAACGGGACTTCGCGAACTCCGCACACAGGAATTTTATAAGGCCCCCCCTTCTTAATATAGGGGGCCCCTGGTCTAAACAATGTCTAGGCGAAGAGACTCACAAGGGGCCTACTCCACGACACTGGTCGCACATATGAAAAAGGTTAGACGTTAGAGAGGTGGGTATATTATTCGGTTTACTACAAACTTTTCACTTCTAATGGTAAAGTTTTCCTGACCACCAGAGTCCCCCCCGACCGCTGTTCTACCTTTTGATGCTCCTTAACTCTTCCTACCTCTCCTTAACCATGACCCTTGGTCCCTTCTAACCCTTGACCCTTCTTTGTCCTACTCCCTAACCTTCTTTTGGTTCCGACCTCCCTTTTCTAATTCTAAACCAGCACCCCTTCCTCTCCCTTTCCACGTTTCTCATAAGCCTTGATCTCTTCCTTTTATCCTCCTCCTTCTTCTTCTTCTTCTTCTTTCTACTTCCTTCTCTTCTTTTTCAGCTTCCTCCTCCTCCTTCATCCTCTTATTCTTCTTCCTCTCCTTCTACTTTTTATTCTTCTTCTCCTCCTCCTTCCTTCTTCTTCTCCTCCTCATTCCTTCTTCCCCTCCTTCCTTCTTCTTCTCCTCCTCCCCCACTGCATCCTCCAAGTTTAGTTACCTCCAGACGCTCATAACTCAAAACACAAAAAGCTCAAAACTTTGTCTGGCCAGTGAGAAAAAGGAAGAAGAGGGGGGGGGGAAGAATATTATATGAACAAGGAAGATAAAAATGGATGAGGAAGGAAGAGGAAGATGGAGGGGAAAGACTATTAGTAACAAAAGGAAAAGGATGAGGAGAAGGGGAAAAATAATATGTAGAGAAATACACGAGGAGGAGGAAAAAGAAGAGAAAGGAAAACAAGAGGAAAAGGAGGAGGAGAAAGAGAAGACAAAGTGAAAGAAGAATCTGATAAAATCAACACACGAGTGGAGAACTATAAACCAATCCCTGGATTAATAGAATGATACATAGAAGCATCGAATGATGACATATGATAATATGTAGATATAGAGAACAAATGATGAGAATAGACCGCTCTGAAAATCCTGAAATGGATTACCAGCGTCATAATTAGATTATTGGAAACAGAGTAATCCGCAATCAATAGAAATGGGAAGGGATTACAAAGGAGGTCTTTGGTAAAGATGCTGTGGTACTCACAAAAAATAGTTAGTTCATTATTAAAATTGTACCCTCCTTAAACTGATAATTTACTTATTGTAAATCAATTGGATCGACCAAACCTTGTCTCATCACTTGGCCAAAGTAAGAGAATTACAGTGAGAAAACTTAGTGCCATAAATGGGTATTTTCCTTCTTTAAATGGGCTAATATGCAGGAGGTCCCGGTTCAATTCCCGGAAGGATTGAACTTTTGCTCAGCACTCAGCACTTTGGTATTGTGTATAGCACTTGGTTTTTCACAATTTTCAACACAAATTCTTTCAAAGATATGGTACCAAAAAAAAAGTAAAAGTGATTTTTAAAAAATAGAAGTTTACGTATATTTTAATAAAAACAAAAAAATACTAAAAAAAAATCTTTAAATTGTAATTTATAATGTTGTGGTACTTGTGGTTTTTTAGACACATCAATATAAGAATTTCAACGGCCACAAGTTGACAAAAAAAGATACCAAAGAAATGGATCACAGAATTAATTTACCAAATTTACACCACGTAACCGAAAATAACAACAAAGGGCATAAACAAATATAATAATAAAATTAAACAATTTTCTATTTTCTACAATTTTTAAATTTGAAAATTTCGCAAAAATCACAACACGGACTTTTCTTGATTTTTTTTTTAACACCAGAAAATTTTCTTCACCCCTCACTTTGAACTCCAAACGCAGAAAATATAAAAACGATTTTTTTTTTTTTTTTTAACTGCAAGGTCTTATCGTCCCGATAGAAGGGAGAAAGGACAAGAGAAAGCCAGCCGCTCCGAGAACGAACCTTATCTGTTTAGGATAAAATCCGCCCGGGGCGGGAATTGAACTCGCGACCTAGCGCTTACAAGGCAGACGCGCTATCCTGTAAGCTAACTAGGCTGGAATGGGAATTTTATTTGAGGATTTTTAGGGCGAATTTGTGGAGTAAGGATCGAAAAGCTAGGAGCGAAATGAGTAAAAGGCTCTGTAAGGCGCAGGAGAGGGTATTACAAAGCTTACTGAACAACCCTAATTAGAGTGAACAACTCGAATGTCCCACTGCCAGATTGTAGTGTCAGTTAATGTTCACAAACACATGTGAATCACATTTCTTTCTTAGAAAAAAAAGGAGGAGGAGGAGGAGGAGGAGGATGAGGAGAAGGAGGAGGAGGAGAAAGAGAAAAGGGAGAGGGCAAAGAAGAATGGAAAAAAGAGAAGGAGAATGAGGAAAAGAAGAAAGAAGATGAGGGAGAGAGAGAGAGAGAGAGAGAGAAGAGGAATAAAAGGAGAAAGGGTGGGAAAAGGCTCTGAAGGATTTCGCTTGTTTTTTTGTCATCCCTTCTTCCCTTAAGGACTAGTAAGGACAACACAAAACAATAACTTCTTATTTAGATGGCGTATTTACTGAGGACATTGGGGGCTTTAATGGGCCACGAATTAGACGTAATGTTCGCCCATTCTTCACAGATTTCCCTTGTCAAGAGCTATAAGGACGAAAGTTATTGGTCTCGTAAAAAAAAACACATTGCTTATATATTTTTTTTTGTCTCCTATTTCTCCTTCTCCTCGTCCTTCTTCTTCTTTTTCTTCTTCTTCTTTTTCAAAAACAGTAAATCTATCTAAACGCAGATGATTTGTTACTCACATGGGGTGTTCCTTCTACTTATGTTTATGTGAAGATGATGTGCTACTTTCTATGGAGAGGAAGAGAAAGAGCGAGAGATAGAAGGAAAATGATTTTAAAAAAAAGTTTAATAACCCTCAGACATTCAAAGAACTTTACAAAGATGGAAAGTCCTTCAAAAATTACACATACCTACTAACTGGAAGTTTTTCCCCCCAAACATACCTTAACATCAAGGTAAAATATATATTCCCTTTCTCCCACTCTCAAATTTCTTTTTCCCATCCCTCCCACCCTTCTTCTTTATCTCTTCCCCTTTCTCATCCTCTATCTGTCCTATATTTTTTCCCTTTTCGCTCTTTTTTCCGCCCAGTTTCCTTCACTTTTCCCTTTCTATTGAAAAGTAAATTTCAAAAACAGTAAATCTATCTAAACGCAGATGATTTGTTACTCACATGGGGTGTTCCTTCTACTTATATGTGAAGATGATGTGTTGTGTTGTATGGAACTTGTTTTTATTTTAGGGGTTCGATTTGTTGAGGATTCTTTGACGAGTACAGGATTTTTTTTTTTTTTTTACAGTTAGGTATTTTAATTATGTTTTAATATCGGGACGGATGCCTATAATTTATTGTTAGATAGGTAATTAATTTTTATAGTGTTAATTAACTACATTTTTCATTTGGCGAGTTTACGTACCATTTACAAATTTAAGGAGAGCGGTAGCGCTCCGCCCTGCCAAGTCAAAATTTGTTATCAAATCATCGAATCGTCTTCAGTGAATGATCATTAGTTCAAACCTTTTATGGGCATGATATGACGATTATGACTTTGTTTCGTCTAGTGAGGGCCTGCTTATTATAACATACCTGAAATCAGAAGAAAAAGAACACATAAATTAAACAAACCATACAAAAAGCTTTATTTAAATTAAAAAAAGGAGGTTTGATATAGGGAACTTTAACTGCTGAGGTCTTAATGTCTCGAAAACGAAGAGAGGGAAGACAGGATAGAAGAAAGTCAGCCGTTTCGAGACCTCTTAAAAAAAAAGTAGGTAAAATGATTTTATGGAAATACTCGCACTTCGTGCTCGGGAGGGGGGCTTCGCCCCCCTCCACCCCCCGGGGGCTTCGCGTGTTGAAAAATAATGTGTAGAGAAATACATGAGGAAAAGGAAAAAGAAGAGAAAGGAAAACAAGAGGAAAAGGAGGAGGAGAAAGAGAAGACAAAGTGAAAGAAGAATCTGATAAAATCAACACAGGAGGAAGAATATTAAAAGGAGGAGGAAGATGAGAAGAGCATGGGAAAAAGAACATGCAACATGAAAAATGAGGGGGAGGGGGTGAGAAAATTATAGAAGAAGAAAACAAGAGGAAGAAGTTTAAAGAGAAAGAGGAGGACGAGAAAAAAGGAAGACGGAGGAACAGGGGAAAGAAGAAGAGGAAGAGAGGAGGAGGAAGAAAAAGAAGAGGGACAAACAAGAAGAGGAAAAGAAGGAGGAGAAAGAGAAGACAAAGTGAAAGAAGAATCTGATAAAATCAACACAGGAGGAAGAATATTTAAAGGATTAGAAAGATGAGAAGGGCATGGGAAAAAGAACATGCAACATGAAAAATGAGGGGGAGGGGGTGAGAAAATTATAGAAGAAAACTAGGAAGAAAACAAGAGGAAGAAGTTTAAAGAGAAAGAGGAGGACGAGAAAAAAGGAAGACGGAGGAACAGAGGAAAGAAGAAGAGGAAGAAGATAAAGGTAAAGTTCCACTTTGTTATTATTGTTTTAAATGCTTCTTTTTTCAGGAGGGAAATATTAGATTAGAGGATACTACAAAGGCAAAAATTCCTTCTACTTGGGTACGTACTTTGTCCGATCTGCAAAGTATAAGAAAAACTTTTGAGTTTTGACCCAATACATACATCCGAATAAGTGCAAAGCTGCAAAGTAATATTCAAACTAGGCTCGTATAAAGCATTTTATCCAGGGTACGACAAACGTGGAGGCTCCAAATTTTCGGAGTCCAGCTCACCAGTAAAGAATTTTTGGTAGCATTTTCTTCTGGAGCTAAAAGCTCCACCATGAAGCCACGCCCATCCAACTTTACTCAAAGTTATTCAGTAAGAAATGTTCTCTCTCTCCGTCCCATTGCATTGCCACTCTCTTCTATTCAACTTGTGAGATGTGCTCCAAATTTTCGGAGTTCAGCTCACCAGTAAAGAATTTTTGGTAGCATTTTCTTCTGGAGCTAAAAGCTCCACCATGAAGCCACGCCCACCCAACTTTACTCAAAGTTATTCAGTAAGAAATGTTCTCTCTCTCCGTCCCATTGCATTGCCACTCTCTTCTATTCAACTTGTGAGATGAAAAACAAAAGAACTAATCTTACAATGGGAAAATGGTAATAATAAATAACATCGTCCTTGTACATTTTGAAATCAGGGGAAGATTCTATTCCTTTTTTTTTCAAGAATTTTGATGGAGGAAACTGTAACATCCCGAAATCGAAGAGAAAAGAGGACAGGATATAGGAGAAAGCCAGCCGTTCCTAGAACAAACCTCATCTGTTTAGGATAAAGTTCACCCCGGACGGGAATTAAATCCACCACCTAGCTCCCACAAGGCCGACGCGCTGACCTCCAAGCTAACTAGGCTGGGAGTCTGCTTCTTATATCCTAGAATTCCTACACCTATACATTAAATCTGTTCGTAATTAATAATTATATTAGGACAGCCAATAAAGCTAAACTTTTCCGGGGCAGTTATAGTACAATCAACGTGCTTAACATTTCCGCGCCATCCTATAAGATCTTCGTGATGTGTCCTTTGTTCTAAAATGCTAATCTTTGCCAAGAAGTGTATATCCTAGAATTCCTAAACCTACATTAAATCTGTTCGTAATTAATAATTATATTAGGACAGCCAATAAAGCTAAACTTTTCCGGGGCAGTTATAGCACAATCAACGTGCTTAACATTTCCGCGCCATCCTATAAGATCTTCGTGATGTGTCCTTTGTTCTAAAATGCTAATCTTTGCCAAGAAGATGAACTCGTTGTTCATCTGTGTGTGAAAATAATGGGAAATCTCCCCCGATGACGCTCACATAAAAGAATAAAATATTTTGAAAATAAGCTGTCTTCAGATTCACACAGAGGCGTTTCACAAGAACTATACATGAAGTCTTGTGAAATGTGAAGGCTTTCACAAAATGTGCTTTCTTAGAACAAAAAGCTTGGCATCTTACGTCTCCAGATTAGATACGAACACAAAAGAGTTCAAAAGTTAATACAGGGTGTTCAAAGGTTAGTGTCGTAACTACAGGGGAACCAGTATTACAATCCAAGATAATTATTCACTAAGTTACTGAGGTTAGTTCATTCTTCATCACTGAGTTTGGTCTAGCCTTCAAAATATCAAAATACTTCGAACTTTACAAGTCTTTTTAGCATGCTTATCAAGGAATCACCTCTAATCAGATGGATATTGGGGAAGGAGAGACAATATTTTCAAATTAGGTTGAACTTTACAAGTCTTTTTAGCATGCTTATCAAGGAATCACCTCTAATCAGATGGATATTAGGGAAGGAGAGACAATATTTTCAAATTAGGTGCTGGGTCAACACAAGAGCACCAAAGGTAAGGGGTACTTAGGACACAACGATAGCCAGACTTAGCGGACAGCTTGTACGAAAACGTTGTAGATCTTTCTTATTCAATTCCAAGGCATACTTTCAGACAAGGCATTTATTTCTTCAGAACCAGTATTACAATCCAAGATAATTATTCACTAAATTATTGAGGTTAGTTCATTCTTCATCACTGAGTTTGGTCTATCTAGCCTTTTACAAGTCTTTTTAGCATGCTTATCAAGGAATCACCTCTAATCAGATGGATATTGGGGAAGGAGAGACAATATTTTCAAATTAGGTGCTGGGTCAACACAAGAGCACCAAAGGTAAGGGGTACTTTGCTGGACACAACGATAGCTAGACTTAGCGGACAGCTTGTACGAAAACGTTGTAGATCTTTCTTATTCAATTCCAAGGCATACTTTCAGACAAGGCATTTATTTCTTCATTGCATAGGCGAAACTTTTCCGTAAAAGTATTTTTGCATTGTTAGATTTCATCATCGTTTCTTCTCCCTCCTCTTCATCCTCCTCCTTTTTCATTTTCATTCTACTATTCATCTTTCTCATCCTCCTCTTTCTCCTTCCCTTCCTCCTCCTTCTTTTTCGTTTCTTGTTCTTCTTTTCCTCCTCCTCCTCCTCCTCCTCCTTCTTCTTCTTCTTCTTCTTCTTCTTCTTCTTCTTCTTCTTCTTCTTCTTCTTCTCTATTCTAGAACTACTTTAGAACCTAGGTAGCACACGTTGGCACAATTATTTTTTGCTTATCTTCACAAACATATTCACACAATTAAAATAATCAGTTCGGTGAAATTCTTCAGTCTTCTCTTCATACCCTAAACTTCTCCACTATTAGGTACAATAGATGAAAAGAGAGGAAAGTTTTCGCTCATTCTCTTCCATTTCTCTTTGTAATTTTCTAATTTCATATATTTTCTATTATATTTTGCTCGAGAAATTCTCTCCGACTTTTCGTTTTATTTACATTTGCTCCTCCTCCTCCCTCTTCTTCTTGTTCTTCTATGCCTTCTTCTCCTTTTTCGTCATTTGATTCTGTTTCTTCTTCTTCTTCTTCATCTGCTTCTTCTTCGCAATAAGAACAATAACCTTGTTCTTGTTGTGTCAGGTCTTGGCGCAGAGGCGCTATCTGCTTCTTCTTCGCAATAAGAACAATAACCTTGTTCTTGTTGTGTCAGGTCTTGGCGCAGAGGCGCTTTTTTCTTCTTCTTCTTCTTCTTCATCTGCTTCTTCTTCGCAATAAGAACAATAACCTTGTTCTTGTTGTGTCAGGTCTTGGCGCAGAGGCGCTTTTCGAACTTCAATTTATTCGCGCTAAAACTTCCAATAATAATAATATAATAATTAATCTTGTAAGGGCAGAAGAAAAATACTTATTATGCCCAGATCAATATTACTTCCTTCTTCTTTCTCTCTTCTTCCTTCTTCTTCTTCATTTCTTTTCCTTTCTTCTGGAAAAGAAGTCTGAACTTGGCTAGTAAAATAAGATCAAATCACACACCTCGGTTGGGATTCAAACCTTACTTCCTTCTTCTTTCTCTCTTCTTCCTTCTTCTTCTTCTTCATTTCTTTTCCTTTCTTCTGGAAAAGAAGTCTGAACTTGGCTAGTAAAATACGATCAAATCACACACCTCGGTTGGAATTCAAACCCTTTCGCCCATCAGAACTGTGCCTTTACCAATAACGCTATCGAGAGACAGCCGCATTCTAATGCGGGCATCTAAGGTCCAGCCACTCACTATCAGGTAGAGAACATTTTATCAGGTTCACCTGTCAGGTCTATCGATTTTTAGGTTAATGGTACAAAATGGGCTGGAACGAAGAAGGAAAGGAAGGTGGAGGTAGAATATATGAAACACACTAAGGGCAGAATAAAAGGTACAGTTTGACTGACCTAGGGAACATGAAACAATTTTACATTCCATTTCCATTTCACATAACTTTCGCTCATTAACCCTCACACGAGGGAAAAAAGGATGGGTGAAGAAAAAGACCAAAATGAATAAGTGAAAATTAGTAGTAAAAAAAAAGTATTTAAGTGTAAAACACGGGTGTTTTTAAGGGTCAGAATAACTCAGCCAAGTCTAACATAGCAAATCCTGCCAATACTTTTCAATGGAGAAAAAAATCTGATGTCGTAAGGGTTCCTGCAGAACGAGGCATTAACGATGAAGCATAATCAGGTGAAACATCCAGATTCCAGAAAGAAGCGCGCGCAGAATGAATAATCCAGAATGATTTATCTCGGGGGGATAGTAAGAAAAGATGACCTTGAGTCAACCAATGACTATCCCTTTACTATCCCTCCCGAGATACATCATTCTGGATTATTCAACCTCGTTCTGCGTGCGCTTCCTTCTGGGTGTTTCACCTGAATATGCTTCATCTTTATGATCCACCTTGAATGCCTCGTTCTGCGGGCACCCTAAGTATGTTTCACCTGAATATGCTTTGTTATTCAAAACTTCCTGGACATCCTGTACTAGCATATGAGTAAGTAACACTAGAACAGTATCATCTTAGCACTCTATTATTATGTTTCCATGTTATTGTTCTTGATGCCCTCTCTTCTCTTCCTCCTTTTCATCCTTCTTCCCTTTCTCTTTACTCTTCTTCTTGTATGGAATGACATAATGTGGTATTATGGCGTAAACTGTAGTCCTTTAAAAGTATCTGGGTATTGTCCGTCCCACAAAAAAATTCCGCTTAGATCTCGATGATTTTCGTATAAGTAAATCTCTTAATCTGACTATATTATCGGATTCTAGAACTACTTTAGGACCTAGGTAGCACACGTTGGCACAATTATTTTTTGTTTAGCTTCACAAACATATTCACACAATAAAAATAATCAGTTCGGTGAAATTCTTCAGTCTTCTCTTCATACCCTAAACTTCTCCACTATTAGGTACAATAGATGAAAAGAGAGGAAAGAAGCTCAGGTTTCAATTACCGGTAAATGTATACAGAGCGCATATTAACCGTTAACGTAACGGTTCTCGAAATTCCGTTACATAATCTCTGGGTTTAATATGAGAAGCTCAGGTTTCAATTACCGGTAAATGTATACAGAGCGCATATTAACCGTTAACGTAACAGTTCTCGAAATTCCGTTACATAATTGACCGAACGATGTAAAGTCGCACTTTTTCATCTGGACTATTCTGGACCGATTGCAGTCTGTTTGTTCTACCGCTTGTGCAGTCTCTTGAAAATCAAAGGAATCAAAGTCGCACTTTTTCATCTGGACTATTCTGGACCGATTGCAGTCTGTTTGTTCTACCGCTTGTGCAGTCTCTTGAAAATCAAAGGAAAATTCCTTGAACTCAAAGTCCACTCACTGACCGGCTCCAATTAAGGCGCATGGTTTTAATTTTTTAAAGGAGGAGTCGATCCTTTAAATTGGGTACATCATAAGACCTTTCTAAACCGCAGACAACTTGAATACTATGTCCAACCACCAAAAATTGATTCGATCCTTTAAATTGGGTACATCATAAGACCTTTCTAAACCGCAGACAACTTGAATACTATGTCCAACCACCAAAAATTGATATCAAAGAATACTCCTTGAATACTAAGGATTCCAAGGAATAGTCTCGTCTCGGGAATTAGTAAAAAAAAGAGCACTCCTTGGATTACATTTAAGGCAGATTTTTTCCCCCAAACATCCTGTATACCGTTAGGTAGCTAGTTACCCACCTTTCCCACTTATACAATCTTAATATGCGCCAATTAATATCTTCCCAAGGAGCCTACGTCTGAGTCAGATTAGACTTAGGGGCCTGTAAAAAAGAAAGGAAAGCCCGGCACAAATGGCCCGAACTAAGTTTTTCCCGTTCTCTCCGTCTCTTTCCCTCTCGGATGTAATTAAATCTCTCCCTCTCACACCCCAGCGTGTAGAAAAATAACGATAACCCAAAAGCAGTAATAAAGGCAAAACGTAGAACGAGAGAAGAGACGGAGGAGAAGAAAAGAGAGGAGGAGGGAGAGGAAGAAATAGGGAAGAGGAAGAAGATGAAAAAGGGAGGGAGAGGGAGGGAGAAAGAGAGAGAGAACTAAGAGAAAATTTCTATGAAAAATTGATGGCGACTTTTCATCGTTTCTCTCTCTCTCCTCTTATTTTAGCTCTGGGTTTAATATTTAATTTAATTTAATTTTAATTGAAAGATCTACATTTACAATAAAATACAGGAGATCAGTTTACATAATTGATAAAAAAAGGAAAAATACAATACAATAAAATAAAAAATACAGCAAAATAAAAACAAAAAGCTAAATGTCTACAAGCTACAATAAAAAGTAATACAGTACTTGAAGTTACCACTACCAACACTACTACCACTACTACTACTATTATTACTACTGCTAATGCTACATATATAGCCTGTTAATCTGTGCTGTTCATAATTTCTAATAATTTTCTTTCAAATATGTTGTATTGGTCTGAAAGTATACAAAGATGATTGTTTCTATCTATTTCTGATATCTCATTGTAGTTTCTCATTGCTTTATCTATTGGTGACATATAGGCATTGATATTTATATTGAAAGGTCGAAAATTGTCATTCCTTAAATTTATATTTGGAGTGTTAATTTTGACTTTTTCTAGAAGATATGGGCAATTGATTTTGTTGTTTAGCAATTTGCTAAGGAATTGTATACTATGCACTTTTCTTCTTTTACTTAATAAGGTGATATTCGTGGCTTGTGCTAAATCTTTATATGATATTTGCTCTGGGTATACAGGATAGAAACCATTGAATTTATGGAAAAGATATTTTAGAAATTTGTATTGTATTTGTTCTATCCTGCGTTCCCACTTTTTGCTTTCAGGATCCCATATTATTGAGCCATATTCTAATTTGGATCTTATGAGTGATGTAAATAAAAGAACTATAGCATCAATGTCATTCATTAATTTGCAGTGACGTTTAATCATACCGAGAAGCTTGTTACATGATGTTATTAGGTTTTTTATATGTGTAGTGAATGTGAAGTCGGATTGAAATGTGATGCCCAAGTCTTTCTTTTCATGTACTCTATTTAGAATTTGATTGTTCATTTTATATTTAAATTGGATTGGTTTTTGTTTTTTAGTGATTGTCATCACTTCACATTTCTCTATGTTGAATTGTAATCCATGTTTTGTAGCCCATGTATAAATTTCATTTATATCATCTTGTAGATCCTGGCAGTTTTCTACGTTCTTTATAATTTTAAATATTTTTTTGTCATCTGCATATAATAACCCATTAGATTTTTTTATTACTTTTATGGCCGAGTTCACAATTATTAGGAAAAAAAGGCTACTTAATTTGCTTCCTTGTGGAATCCCTGATACTGGTTCATATGGTTTTGAATAATGGTTATTGAATTCTACTGTTATTTCTCTATGAGTTAGGTAGCTTTTGAAGAAAGATGTTAGATCTTCAGTGAAGAGAAGAGACGGAGGAGAAGAAAAGAGAGGAGGAGGGAGAGGAAGAAATAGGGAAGAGGAAGAAGATGAAAAAGGGAAGGAGAGGGAGGGAGAAAGAGAGAGAGAACTAAGAGAAAATTTCTATGAAAAATTGATGGCGACTTTTCATCGTTTCTCTCTCTCTCTCCTCCTATTTTAGCTCTGGGTTTAATATGAGAAGCTCAGGTTTCAATTACCGGTAAATGTATACAGAGCGCATATTAACCGTTAACGTAACGGTTCTCGAAATTCCGTTACATAACTGACCGAACGATGTATCAAAGTCGCACTTTTTCATCTGGACTATTCTGGACCGATTGCAGTCTGTTTGTTCTACCGCTTTTGCTGTCTCTTGAAAATCAAAGGAAAATTCCTTGAATTCAAAGTCCACTCACTGACCGGCTCCAATTAAGGCGCATGGTTAATTTTTTAAAGGAGTCGATCCTTTCAATTGGGTACATCATAAGACCTTTCTAAACCGCAGACAACTTGAATACTATGTCCATTGTCCAACCACCAAAAATTGATTCTTTGATATCAATACTCCTTGAATACTAAGGATTCCAAGGAATAGTCTCGTCTCGGGAATTAGTAAACAAAGGAGCGCTCCTTGAATTACATTTAAGGCAGATTTTTTCCCCAAACATCCTGTATACCGTTAGGTAGCTAGTTACCCACCTTTCCCACTTATACAATCTTAATATGCGCCAATTAATATCTTCCCAGGGATAAAACCGGGGAGGGGAATTCCCTCCTAAATCTATTAATTATGTATTCCCCCCCCCCCTACCTCATTGATACGTTTTTCTACCTTCTTCTCTAGTTTATCCCTTTTTCGTATCTCTCCTTCTTCTCGTTCTCTCATTTATCCCTTTTGTACCTCTCCTTTCTCTCATTTATTCCCTTTTCTCCCTCTTCTTCTCTTCTAATTTACCTCTTTCCAACCTCTTCTTCCTCTCTAATTCATCCCTTTTTCTCCTCCTCTATTTCCTCCCTCCTATTTCTTTAATTCTCTTGTAGCCATCCGCACACATGCTACCCGTAGGTCTGAACCTCTTCCAACACCCTGGCCTTTCTAGTAGTATTCGCGTCCGAGAGGGTATCACACTTGGTTTGCACTGCGTAGGTCCTGGATCCTGGATTCAATTCTTCCACCAGTTTTCTCGAATCTGTACCCGGAGATGCCAGTAACCACGTGAGGACAATGGAGCAGCTTCTTTTTTTTTAAAGAGGTTTGACAGAGGGAACTGTAACTTCTATGGTCTTATCGTCCCGAAATCGAAGAGAGAAGGAAGACAGGATAGATCCGAGAGGTTATCACACTTGGTTTGCACTTCGTAGGTCCTGGATCCTGGATTCAATTCTTCGACCAGTTTTCTCGAATCTGTACCCGGAGGTGCCAGTAACCACGTGAGGACAATGGAGCAGCTTCTTTGAGAGAGTATAATAAGAGAAAAAAAAAGAAAAAAAAAAAATAAGTGGTGGTATTAGGTAACTCCGCTACGCCCGTTCCAAGCCGGGGGCCTGTTACGCAAGTCCTTCTTCTTCTTCTCCTCTTCCTCCTCCTGTTCCTCCTCCTCCTCCTCCTCCTCCTCTTCTTCTTCTTCTTCTTCTTCTTCTTCTTCTTCTTCTTCATGTCATCTTTCCTCTTTAAAATAATTTCCTTATCCACCCTGTATGGACAGAAAAAAAACTTTTCTCTTTTTTCTCTCTCCCATGAGTTTTTATTTTCTTTTAAAAAGTTTTAAATGTCCGGTCCGTCCTCCCAAATAAATAAACTCATTCTTCTTCTTCTTCTTCCTCCTTCTTCTTCTCCTCTTCCTCCTCCTCCTCTTTTCTTTTTCTTCTTCTTCATGTCATCTTTCCTCTTTAAAATGATTACCTTATCCACCCTGTATGGACAGAAAAAAAACTTCTCTCTTTTTTTTCTCTCTCTCCCATGAGTTTTTATTTTCTTTTAAAAAGTTTTAAATGTCCGGTCCGTCCTCCCCCTCTCTGCCCTCCTTCACTGGATGGAAGTGTAAGTAAAATATTATACCGGGGAAATATGTAAAATAACTCAATGTAATATGACCGGGCCTGCTAGTGCCGGAGGGAAAGCGGGAGCCAGGGAAACTAAAGTTAGAGCCAGTTTCTCTTTTCTCTTCATTTTGTCAATAACTAACTCTCATAGTAAAATCTAGATCTGATTTGCACTTGACTACTCGAGTGGAAAAAATCGGGTTCTTCAGGACTATTCTCACTTCTATTCCTTTATTCTGACAGCCTTGAAATATTTATAAAACTCATTATTTGGTGCCATCTATGTATGTTTTTCGATTGCAAATATTTCAACGGGTTACTTTCTGGTGTTCTCGTGTTGACCCAGCACCTAAATGGGAAGTATTGCTTCTTCTTGCCCCACCGATGAATAGGCATACTACGGGATGGGCATGCTACGACACAGGCCACATGCGTCTAATGTAGCAGTTGTTTCATTGCTACAAAATAAAACGGCGGTGGAACACTCATCTTTAAAAAAAAAAAAAAATCTAAAAGCTCATGTTTTCTATTCTTCAATATGCCTTACATGTTAAAAATTGATGTTTTCTTGGGCAAAAATTGAAAGAAAAAAAAAATTCTGGTAATCTATCCCGAATTTCCAAAATATTTGGGCGTTAGTTTAGAAAAACAAAACGGGGCCCAAATTTACTGTCCACCACTGATTTTCAGGCTACAAAATAGGCTGAAACGGACGGGCACTCCGTGAAAAAGAGGAGGAGAAGAAAAGGAAGAACAAGAGAAGGAGGAGAAAAAGGAAAGGAAGAGGAGGAGGAAAGTAACAAGGGGAGGAGGGGGAAGAAGAGGAAGAAGAAGAAAAGGAAAAAGAGGAGGAGGAGGAGGAAGAAGGAAAGGCAGGTGGAGGTAGAATATATGAAACACACTAAGGGCAGAATATAAGGTACAGTTTGACTGACCTAGGGAACATGAAACAAATTTTACATTCCATTTCCATTTCACATAACTTTCGCTCATTAACCCTCACACGAGGGAAAAAAGGATGGGTGAAGAAAAAGACCAAAATGAATAAGTGAAAATTAGTAGAAAAAAAGTATTTAAGTGTAAAACTCGGGTATTTTTAAGGGTCAGACTAACTCAGCCAAGTCTAACATAGCAAATCCTGCCAATACTTTTCAATAGAGAAAAAAATCTGATGTGAACATTACGTGTTTTCGCACTAAAAACTGACCATCGAAAATTTGACGGGATTAGCTTCCTATAGGATAAGGAAAGTAAAATAAACACCGAAAATCGATCACAAGGCTTTCATAATACGAGCAAAAGGCTACTACCATGTATTATTGTGGTCAAATTCTGAGATTATACTGAGGATAAAATTCCATAGCTCCCTCCGCTGGGATTCAACCCACGTCCTCCTGTTTACCAGGCGTGTTGTCCACAGCACCACCGAAGATAAACGAGTGCCATACCTTTTTCACCTTTACTATTGTTCCCTATACAACTTGAACCTAAAACCCAATGTTTATTGTTATTTTATAAACCACTCCCGGGGTTATTTTCATTTGTGAGAACGCAATGTGCATTTCCCCTAGCACCGATGTGACTCCCATGCTCCCCCCCACACTTGGTTATTGGGTCAGCTTTGACTTTTTCCCACACACCCCTTTGTCCTCTTCTCTTTCTCCTCTCTCTCCCTCTCCCTTCCTCTCTCCAACCCCGATATGCCCATCAGCGTCAAAACAATTATATTTATTTCTCTCTTCCTCTCTCCTCTTTCCCCCTCCCTCCCTCTCTCTCTCTCTCTACATGTGTTTCTATATCTCTGTCCTTATCTCTTTTATACATTCATATGATGTTGATTTTAAATTTCATTAGATAAGCAAAGAGGAAGGAGAGGGAGAGAGAAAGAGCAGAGGGACAGAGACATTATTGTTCCAACATTTGTTAACATATTATCTTTCTCACCCCCCCCCCCCCCCCCCCCATTCCAACATTTGTTAACATATTATCTTTCTCCCCCCCCCCCCTCCCTCTCCTAAAACTGCTGATGGTCTCTCTCTCTCCCCCCACTCACTTTCTCATTCTCTCTTCAATCAGTCCATTTTCTTATTTGTTTCTGAATTACCAATTTACCTGGGTAGCCCTGTGTATTACGGCCAAAAAGTGAGTTGAACAAGTGTACTTATGTTAGTTAGGTCAAGATAACACCCTTGAAAGTATTGGTTTGGGGGCAGGCTTGAGACCTATGTATGCGAAAGGAATTCCCAATTAAAGAATTTTAGGGTCTAATTTGTCAGATTTTTTTCCCTTGAAACACATGAACACCACAACTCACAACTATATAGTTGGACTAAACTTACCTAAATTTAACTACACCTTAACTACCTAAATTTAATTACACAACCTCAAACCATAATCCTCCTTGGTATTTCTATCAGAAAGAAGGTAGACTACAGTGTCTGAAGCGTATAACTTACCATAGCATATAGCATAACTTACTAAAGGATAAGTATAACTTATAGCTTATCCTATTACACGATATGTAAATCGAAATTAGCACGGTTTACTTTGGGTCTGGTGGATCGAGCCATTGTCAAGTAATAAAATTTAATGGATTGCCTAAGAATGTCGCCGTTGGTTCGTTATTAGTCGAAAATAACAAACACATTTTGCCAAACAGGGCGGGAATCGAATCGCCAGAGTACCAGATTATTCTCCCAATAAATCCCGCACAGGATGAGTCGCGATAAAAAAAATCCCTTTTCATCCCTCTCAGCTCAATATAGATTCCAGAACCAAAAATATCAGAAAAATGCCCTATTTTCTGTATTTCCTCTCTAGCACCAAATTCCAACCTCCTCTAAACCATAGGCTATGGGTGCCCTTAATTCCTGTTCAACCTATATCAACCTCTTCCTCCACCCTCCTTTATAAGTTTTTTATGACCTTCCCATTCTGCATGGTTTTATTTCTTTTTCATAAATGTAGGTTCATAGGTAAATTTATTCCAAAATATTCGTGGCAATCGCGGACCCCAAAAAACTGTCTTTTTTCACTTGCTATATTTTTTTTGGAAAACCATTGAAAGTGTCTTCTTTACTTTATAGAAAATTATTTATTGCCTGTACCTACACTACCTAGTGATGGGTAAATACCCGGGTACTTATTTTTGGGGTAAATACCCTGGGTATTTACCCGGGTAAATACCCAATTTTTATAAATAACCCATTCGTAAGTAGTCACCTATATTTTCTTAGTCGCACCTATGTATGTAGGGACCTACGCTCTATAAAGAAGGGAAAGCAGTGGAAAGAGAAAGAGAAGAAGAAGGAAGAAGCAGAAGGAGGGAAGGAATAACGGATATTTCCTGGTAAACTGACAGAGCTCACTGGAAAAAGAAAAGGACGATCCACCTTGAATACCTCGTTCTGCGGGCACCCTAAGTATGTTTCACCTGAATATGCTTCATCTTCATGATCCACCTTGAATGCCTCGTTCTGCGGGCACCCGGAAAACCATTGAAAGTGTCTTCTTTATTTTATAGAAAATTATTTATTGCCTGTACCTACACTACCCATTCGTAAGTAGTCACCTATATTTTCTTAGTCGCACCTATGTATGTAGGGAAAAAAAAAATGTATGTAGGGACCTACGCTCTAAAGAAGGGAAAGCAGTAGAAAGAGAAAGAGAAGAAATAGAGAGAAGAAGAAGGAAGAAGCAGAAGGAGGGAAGGAATAACGGATATTTCCTGGTAAACTGACAGAGCTCACTGGAAAAAGAAAAGGAAAAAAAAAGAAAGAAAGGAAAAAAAAAAGAAAAAAAAAAACCAAGCGAAAGAAAGTCATTCAAAGTGACAAATGTAAATTAGCCCTTACCACGAAAAAGCTAATAGCTAATTCGACCCAGAAATTATTATACTTGTGGCAATATCCCGTTCTTCATCTACAAATGACAAGTACCTAGGTACCAGTACTTACTTTACAAGTAAATAGGTACCAGTACTTAATTTATGTAGCTAGTTTTCATTTTTAATTTATTTTATTTGCAGCTTAGTCTAGTCCTACTGACCTCAAAACAGAGAGACAAAGAGAGAAAAGGGGAGGGGAGAGAGATGAGAAGAGAGAGAGGGGAAAGAAGACAGAGGGAGAGAAAGGAGAAATAGAACTGGAGGGCAGCTTTAGCTATAAGGAAATAGAGTAAGAGATAAACGCAGGACGGGAAATATTCTCTCCCTCACCTCCTTCCCTGTATTATAAATTTCGTTATTTTGTAATGAAGTCATTTTTTTTCTATATTTCCTCATTAAATTGTCTACATATTTATGCTTTCAGATTGGAAACTTCTTAAACTCTACATCAAAGACAAGTGATCTTTATGTAGCTAGTTTTCATTTTTAATTTATTTTATTTGCAGCTTAGTCCTACGGACCTCAAAACAGAGAGACAGTGAGAGAAAAGGGGAGGGGAGAGAGATGAGAAGAGAGAGAGGGGAAAGAAGACAGAGGGAGAGAAAGGAGAAATAGAACTGGAGGGCAGCATTACCTTTCCTTTCCTTTTCTTACCTCTTTCTCCGTCTCTCTTTTCCTCCTTTTCTTTAGTAAGAATTATTATTCCTTTCTTTCTCTTTGAGTAAGTAACACTAGAACAGTTATCATCTTAGCACTCTATTATTTATTATGTTTCCATGTTATTGTTCTTGATGCCCTCTCTTCTCTTCCTCCTTTTCATCCTTCTTCCCTTTCTCTTTACTCTTCTTCTTCTTCTTCTCCTCCTCCTCCTCCTCCTCCTCCTTCTGCTTCTTCATTTCCTAATTCCACTTCACTCCATATTTCTCCTTACTTTTATTCCTCCTTCTTTTCGTTTTTATGATATAAGGTAGCAGTTATTTAAAAATAAAGTATTCAAGTATATCTGATAAATGTTAAGTCTGACATAATATACATACAGGTGCTCCTAACGTCCTACCACGCTACTTATGTAGTTATAGTTACTTTTATGTAGTTATAAGTACGTATATAGTAGTTACTTTTAAGCAAATCTCACAAGTTTCGCAGGGCATCATAGTATGTTATACCCAACCGTTCTTCTGTCTTGAACAGCTATGGGCAGTAAATTCTTACCTGCAACATACAAAATGGACATTCAAATTAGCTAATTTCGTTTTACTTTTCTTATATGTACGAGTATCTTCTTTATTTTTCCTCTTTTTCTCCCTCATTCTCTTTCTCCTGTTCCTCATTTCGTACTTCCCTCTCAACTGAGGGTACACTTTCTTCTTCCTCTCTTCTTTATTCTTAAGGGATTCAGGGGGAGAGGGAGAGAGGGAGGGAGTGTGAAAAAGAAAGAAGAGGAGAGGAATATAGAAAAAGAGGGAGGGAGAGAGGGAGAGGAAGAGCGAGAGGGGAAGGGGGAGGAGAGGGAAAAAGGATGGAAATAGATAAAACTATTGTAATAATATGGGGAATAATTTTGCTTTGAGATAAACAGTATACAAGTTTCGTTCAGCATTTTATTATAGGTGTGTGTGTGTACCTATTACATATGTTTTTAGAAAAACCATTTATAGTCAGTCACCCCACCATTTTCTCACCAAATCAGTGCTGGTGCTCCAGACGGGGGATGGGGTAACTAGACCAGAAATGTACACCAGAGGTAAAGATGGAAATGCGGTTTAAAATTCGGTACTTCAATAATTCCATTTGATAGGAATTAGAATTTATTCACCTATACTGCCAGAAAAAGACTCTAAACTCCGTCTAAATGAGGTATTTCCCCCCCCCTTATCGTAGATATTAACTATTTATTTTATTATCTGGCTTTCTTCCAAGTGGCAGGATTCTCCTGGTGGACCTCTTCCACCCAACCACTAGGCCTCATTATTTGAAAACAGTAAAAATTAGTGCTTGGATGATAGAACTAACATTAAAAAAAAATCCTCCCCAGTCGGCATTCGAACTCGGGTCAACTTCTTGTCAGCGACATACGCTATCCGCCTCTGCTTAACACATTGTATGCTAGAATTGCTAGATACAAAAGCTGGATACTTAGCTATTCACAATCCACATATCTAAACAAATACGAAATAAAATTTTACTGTCGTAATTTTCATTCCGGAAAAAAACCTAGATAGGTAACCGTAAACGCGGCGTTAGCCTTTTCCAATAGCCAATAGAATAATGGCCTTTATTCCAACGGCCATATCTTGCATAACGCCATTGAACAACAACCATACCTTGCAGCATTAGGAATCGCCATATTTATATTTAACCTTACTGAAATACTGCCATATTTAACGTTACTGATGCCCTTACTGCCTTTTCCCCTTTTTATTGCTCGTACCAGTGAATATGAAGAGAGAAAGAGCGCTTGAAGTGGAACCGAAATCGACCGACTTCCCATAATAAGTAATACATAGTTGTAGTTGAGTGGAGAGTGGATTAAGGTGCCATGTAAATAATAATAATAATAATAATAATCATATGTTTCACCTGAATATGCTTCATCTTTATGATCCACCTTGAATGCCTCGTTCTGCGTGCGCTTCCTTCTGGATGTTTCACCTGAATATGCTTCATCTTTATGATCCACCTTGAATGCCTCGTTCTGCGGGCACCCTAAGTATTCACCTGAATATTATGCTTCATCTTTATGATCCACCTTGAATGCCTCGTTCTGCGTGCGCTTCCTTCTGGAAGTTTCACCTGAATAATATGCTTCATCTTTATGATCCACCTTGAATGCCTCGTTCTGCGGGCACCCTAAGTATGTTTCACCTGAATATGCTTCATCTTTATGATCCACCTTGAATGCCTCGTTCTGCGGACACCCTAAGTATGTTTCACCTGAATATGCTTCATTTTTATGATCCACCTTGAATGCCTCGTTCTGCGGGCACCCTAAGTATGTTTCACCTGAATATGCTTCATCTTTATGATCCACCTTGAATCGCTACCACGCTACATAGTGGTTGAACTAATTTCAATACTTTCCTATAGGGGAGAAATGAGCTTCAAAAAAGGAGAAATCCTCTCCGTTTTCGATAGGAAATCACAACTAAAATTGAATTCAATTAATTTATTTATACAATAACAGGACGTAACGGCCCTGCTATCTACAATTAGACTATAGCAACACCCTGTATATCACCACTTTACTCTGTGCAATATCATAGTTCTGTGATTTTCTTATCCTTCCTGTATAATAGAGGTACTTTCTATTACTTTCATCACAATGACTCTCCAAAGACAATGTGAATATGTGATAGTGGGGAAATCAAGAGAAGCACTCTTTTCTTTTCAAAATAAGAATAAAAGTATAATAAAATATCTTTTTACTTTCCTTATAGCTTAAGTAATCCTATAATAAGGAAAGTAGGTAGGTAATGTAATCGGCTGGAATTTCGATGGTCAGTTTTTTTCTCCTGATAGTATTTCTTCTTTGAATCATCATTTCTTTATCAAAACGCTATTCATTTCTCTCTCTCCTCTCTCTCTCTCTCTCCCTCCCTCTCTCTCTCCCTCTCTCTCTCTTTCTCACTGAAACAAATAACCTCCAACTTTGTCTTACGCTCTTCTATAAAATCTCTCTCTCTCTCTCCAATGGTTATAAGAATGACATCAAGGTATGCTATTGGATGAAGGAAAGCAAGAGAGAGAGAGAGAAAACGAGGTGGATGAGTGGGAGGGAAGAAAGAGAGAGGGCAAATATTAGAGAGGAAAAAGGGAAAGAAAGAAGAGATAAAAGGAAGAATAAGAGAAGAGAAGGAGAAAGAGAGAAAAAAGAAATGAGGGGAAGAAAAGAAGAAGAGGGGCAGGGAAGAAGAGGATGGA
>NW_007379563.1:0-25735 GCF_000475195.1 Diaphorina citri
GAAGCGAATACAATAGTCCGTCCCTTATACCTTTTTATTACTATTGTAATAATAAAGGAAGGACGGACTAAAAAGAAACTTATCTGATTAAGTTAAAGTTGGCTTTGAGCGGGAATCGAACCCGCGACCTAGCACTAACGAGACGCTCTACCTTCCAAGAAAAATAGAATGATTTCTAGATACTCACTTTCACGATGATCTGAAAACTTTTGTGGAACAGGCCCCAGCTTCGTGTGAGCGGAAAAGTGGGTCGTGTAAACGCGTCTTTTTATGTAAACAATCGAGTTGGCGGCAAATTTTGAATTTTTGAAATTTGATAAAATTCAAACTGCATGCTGAGAGCGCCGATTTTTGATCTTTTTCTCCTCACATCTTCTTATCAGCGATAACTTATCAGTGGCTTATCAGTGCTGTGTTACATTATTTTCTCCTATTCTAATGATATTGTGGGACACCTTATTCTTGTAGCAGGCTAGAAGCTAGAAAGTTGATGAAACACCCAAGTGTGCCCAACAGTGAACAAAACTTGCCTTTGGAATAGGAAATGCTCAAGTGAACTTTGCCTGGTGAGTTTACTTTTGTCTGATTGAATCTTGGTTACATATTACTTCTACAACATCCAAGGCCAAGCTCCCCAATACATGGTATCCCATTGTAACTTGAAAATGTTCACAACAAAATTAACCACATTCAGAACCCTGTTGTATTGCAATACCCTCAAAACAGAGCTCATTAAACCATACATCTTATGTAAACATTTAACATCCAGACCATACAGCTCGGATTCTAAATATGATAAAAACCACAGAAGAACCAACTCGGACAATCAAGAAGACAATGAACTGCCAAAAAATATTCAGGAAACATTCAAGAAAATCAATGATGAATTTTTCAACATGCCTGTATCAGATCCTTACTCGATAAACAGTGTGATTGATGAGAACACTTTGAAACGATACGAAGACATTACAAGTGAATATGTGAAGCAGCAGAGAGAGCAGGAAGATATTGCAGCCATTGCTTTTGGCGGGGAAGATGAACAAGAAAGGAAAACGGGTAAAGGACAAACAGGTCAGACTCAAAAGAAAAAGAAGAAAAAGAATAGTAAACCAAATAGAGAGCATAAGGAAAGCAAAGCTGACAAACTGTTGAAGTGAGTATTACTAAGGGTTCATTGAACTGTAGATTCTACTCTGAAAAATCCCTGCTTACTATTCAATAATTAGGTAGGTACCTAAATCAGATACACCCTATAGAGGAGAAAGTCAGCCGAGTGTTTACAAGGCAGATTCCCTCCAACCACACCCTATAGAGGAGAAAGTCCGCCGAGTGTTTACAAGGCAGATTCCCTCCAACCTAACTAGGCTGGCTAAAGGCCTGGTTAGGTAGAATAGAATAGAATACACCCTGTTTATACTGCTAGAATGAGACTGAAAAGTCCATTTATTCCCACAGTCTGAACGAGGTCGTATTTGGCAGGTAGGAAAAAGGTAGAACTTATTTAAAATATTTATTTTCTCTTCTTTTTTCCAGTGTACTCGATAAACAGTGTAATTGATGAGAACACTTTGAAACGATACGAAGACATTACAAGTGAATATGTGAAGCAGCAGAGAGAGCAGGAAGATATTGCAGCCATTGCTTTTGGTGGGGAAGATGAACAAGAAAGGAAAACGGGTAAAGGACAAACAGGTCAGACCCAAAAGAAGAAGAAGAAGAAAAAGAGTAGTAAACCAAATAGAGAGCATAAGGAAAGCAAAGCTGACAAACTGTTGAAGTGAGTATTACTAAGGGTTCATTGAACTGTAGATTCTACTCTGAAAAATCCCTGCTTACTATTCAATAATTAGGTAGGTACCTAAATCAGATACACCCTATAGAGGAGAAAGTCAGCCGAGTGTTTACAAGGCAGATTCCCTCCAACCTAACTAGGCTGGCTAAAGGCCTGGTTAAGTAGAATAGAATAGAATACACCCTGTTTATACTGCTAGAATGAGACTGAAAAGTCCCTTTATTCCCACAGTCTGAACAAGGTCGTATTTGGCAGGTAGGAAAAAGCTAGAACTTATTTAAAATATTTATTTTCTCTCCTTTTTTTCCAGTGAAGTAATGGTGTACATGAAATCTCGTAAACAGCGGGAGAAGAAAGGTTGGCTCATGCTCGAAGGAAAGCGTATTCTCATTGACGCTCTGAAGGCAAATCTGAAACTGAAAATGGTGTTTTTCAGTCAATGGGACATCTTGAAGGAATTGCCATTACCCAAGGATGTACCTCAGCATCGGGTGGACTATAAGAACATTCAGCTGTGGTCTGATTTGGTGACTCCTCCAGGAATTATAGGTATGTCATCAACTGAATGGGGGATAGAGCCAGTTGCCAGTAGGTGCCCCCTTTTAAATGTCCAAAGGTGGTCAGGAAAAAAAGGTGTGTATGTGGTTTTTATTTATTTATTTTATTATTGTTACCAAAGTTTGCTCTTACTGAAGGTAAACCAGATTTAAGCAAATTTGTTAGGCGTCTAAATGGGAGATTTTCTTTGGCATAATGTGCTGCTCACTGTTTGAGAGGTGCTCTCAGCCTCATGAGACCAAGTGATTTAGGAGCTGGCTTCAATGTGCAAATTCTTTTCCTCCCCCTCCTTTTCTCGTCTTTATCACTCTGTATTTAGAGCAGTTTGTAAAATAAAAATAGAAACTAAGATTTCATTTCATTTTAATTTCTTCTTCTTCCAGAAACTCACAAGTGGGAACGGGGTCTTATCGTCCCGAAAGTGAAGAAAAAAGGAGGACAGGATAAGAGAAAGCCAGCCGTTCCGAGAACGAACCTTTTCGGTTTAGGATAAAGTTCGCCCTGGGCGGGAATCGAACCCGCGGCCCAGCGCTTACGAGAAAGCCGTTCGTACCGAGAACGAACCTTAAAATATTGTTTAGAATGAAGTTCGCCCTAGGTGGGCATTGAACCTGTGAAAGGTAATAAACCTTTTCTCATGACAACCAGCAGTACCCCAGTAAAATATTGTATGAAAGAAAGAAATTTCCTAAAAGGACAAACGAAATCAACTGCTAGTCAAATTTCATTTTATTTCGAAAGAGTTATGAAATTATTTAATTTAAGGCTTAGCCCAATTTTGTTTATTTAGAGTAGCTAGATGATAATAATAAGAAAATAAAATATTATGTTTATGTAAAAATAATATAGGTACCTATTTATGAATGATTTACCGAGCATTATCTGAATGTTTTTATTTATTTATTTATTTACCTACGATATCTACCTATACCTATATCTAGGTACATTTTTTAGTCCGTCCTTCCTTTATTATTAAAATAGTAATAAAAAAGTATAAGGGACGGACTATTGTATTTGCTTCGGTGTCTGTCACTCTGTCGGTCGGTCGGTCTGTCTGTCTGTCTGTCCCCATAGAAGGACTTATCCAAACCGGGTCGACCTATATATCAAATTAAATGTCTTTTTACCAGGAACACGAAAATGGTGGTGCAAATTTTGTCCAGAGAACCATAAAGCCAAAAATCCAAAAAAACTGGTTTTTGGGGGATTTTTTTCACATTTTCTCACACAAATGAGCTCTGATCTCGAAATTTGTCGCGACGACCTATGAACTCAAAGCGAGAAAGTTTTAGATAACACTTCCGTATTTTGGCACTAAAAACTGACCATCGAAAATTTGACCCGATTACATAAGGAAAGTAATATTACTTTCCTTCCTATAAGATAAGGAAAATAACAAGCTGGGTCCGTCCCTCCGGGAATTTTTTAGCCCGTAGTTTATTCGATCGTGATTAGAGAAAATCAGCACTGATTCAACCAGTTTGCCCTTGGCTTTCTTTGCAGCCTTGGCCTTCTTCCCTTCGACAGCTTCCAGTTTCCGTTTCTTCTTGTCCTGTTTGTCCCCGCTGGACACTTCTCCTTTGAGTTGACCGTCCAATTCGTCATCACTGACATCATTTTCGTCATCGTCTTCGCTATATTCCGGATCAGAACGGCCTTCTTCCCTTCGACAGCTTCCAGTTTCCGTTTCTTCTTGTCCTGTTTGTCCCCACTGGACACTTCTCCTTTGAGTTGATCGTCCAATTCGTCATCACTGACATCATTTTCGTCATCGTCTTCGCTATATTCCGGATCAGAACCGTCCGAGTCTTCTCCATCGGTGAGAATCTCTCTGAGATCTTCCTTCGGGTAATCAACAAGGACTCGGATTTTCTTGAAGTTCTGCCGGATGTTGTTCTTGGCGTTTTGGTTCTCGGTCTTTTCATCTTTGCCAGTTGGGGTGTCTTTTGCAACTCCATCTGTGGCTTTTGCAGGTGTTGTTTCCTTTGAAGTTCCAGTTGTGTCTTTTGCAGCTTCATCTGTCGTGTCGTTTGAGGCATCTCCTGCTGCAGTTGTGTCTTTAGATTCTGTGTTAGCTTCTTTGTCTGCTTCTCCCTGTTTGCTCAGCGGCACTTCAAACCCTTCCGGAACGGTATAATACGGCATTTTTTATGTAAACAATCGAGTTGGCGGCAAATTTTGAAATTTGATAAAATTCAAACTCTGCATGCTGAGAGCGCCGATTTTTGATCTTTTTCAGTTTTTCTCCTCATATCTTATCAGCTTATCACTGATAACTTATCAGTGGCTAATCAGTTAGATAATCTTCTGTGTTACATTATTTTCTCCTTGTTCTAATGATATTGTGGGACACCTTATTCTTGTAACAGGATAGAAGCTAGAGAGTTGGTGAAACACCCAAGTGTGCCCAACAGTGAACAAAACTTGCCTTGGGAAAAGGAAATGCTCAAGTGAACTTTGCCTGGTGAGTTTACTTTTGTCTGATTGAATCTTGGTTACATATTACCCCAGTGTTGGTGTTGAAATGCTCTTTGGGTCTATCTTTATTGTTGCAAGCACATATACCTACATGAATAACACCTAAAAATAGACCAACCCAAAGACAGCATGGAGAAAAGACCCAAGATATTAGTCCCCGTGACTTCTGCATAATTACCAAATGCTCTTTGGGTCTATCTTTATCTTTGCAAGCACATATACCTACATGAATAACACCTAAAAATAGACCAACCCAAAGACAGCATGGAGAAAAGACCCAAGATATTAGTCCCCTCTTCATTTTATTGTTACATTTAATCTAATTGGACTAAGCAAGTTCAAAAGTGTTGACTGAAAATGCCAAGCCCACTCGAGTGGGAAAAGGTAAAGAAGAAGAAGAAGAAGAAGAAGAAGAAGAAGAAGAAGAAGAAGAAGAAGAAGAAGAAGAAGAAGGAGGAAAAGAGGACTAAGCAAGTTCAAACAAATTGATTTTTTTTTTTTGTGGTTTATTTCAGGTCTTCTACAACATCCAAGGATAAGCTCCCCAATACATGGTATCCCATTGAAACTTGAAAATGTTCACAACAAAATTAACCACATTCAGAACCCTGTTGTATTCCAATACCTTCAAAACAGAGCTCATTAAACCATACATCTTATGTAAACATTTAACATTCAGACCATACAGCTCGGATTCTAAATATGATAAAAACCACAGAAGAACCAACTCGGACAATCAAGAAGACAATATGATGTTTTTTGTTTATTTTTCGGTATTTACCCACCCTGGGGATGGATAAATACCCGGGTAAATACCCAATATTTATTTACCCACCCAGTGGGTATTTACCCACGACCCATCACTATACACGAGACAAGTACGACTCTCCAATCAAACGGAATGACGTTTTTGATATACCAACGTGCGAAGTGTGAAATTTTAGGAACAGGAACCAAACCTACCAAGTCGTACCTACGTCATCAATGTTTCGTCTTTCTCACAACCTTAGATATCTTTTCCCAATTCTTAATTCTTCATTTAGTTGGTCCTGTTGAGTGCCTCTCTACTCAATATCTTGGGAAGCAAGGTCCAACCTTCGAAGTGATCAATGTTCCTTCATCAGTGCTTCTTCTTCCTCACTACCTTAGGCACTTTCCTCTCCCGGTTCCTATTCTTCACGTTGGACACCTCATAGAAGTGGGTTCGAATCCCAACCCAGGCATGGTTTCTATACATATTTTTAATTGAGAATTGGAACTAACTGGACTGGAGTATTGTTGAACGCCGGTTTACACGAGACAAGTACGACTCCCCAATCAAACGGAATGACGTTTTTGATATACCAACGTGCGAAGTGTGAAATTTGAGGAATAGGAACCAAACCTACCAAGTCGTACCTACGTCATCAATGTTTCGTCTTTCTCACAACCTTAGATATCTTTTCCCAATTCTTACGATGAATTTTTCAACATACCCGTATCAGATCCTTACTCGATAAACAGTGTAATTGATGAGAACACTTTGAAACGATACGAAGACATTACAAGTGAATATGTGAAGCAGCAGAGAGAGCAGGAAGATATTGCAGCCATTGCTTTTGGCGGGGAAGATGAACAAGAAAGGAAAACGGGCAAAGGACAAACAGGTCAGACCCAAAAGGAGAAGAAGAAGAAAAAGAATAGTAAACCAAATAGAGAGCATAAGGAAAGCAAAGCTGACAAACTGTTGAAGTGAGTATTACTAAGGGTTCATTAAACTGTAGATTCTACTCTGAAAAATCCCTGCTTACTCTTCAATAATTAGGTACTTATAAATCAGATACACTCTATAGAGGAGAAAGTCAGCCGAGTGTTTACAAGGCAGATTCCCTCTAACCTAACTAGGCTGGCTAAAGGCCTGGTTAGGTAGAATAGAATAGAATAGAATACACCCTCTTTATACTGCTAGAATGAGACTGAAAAGTCCCTTTTAGAATAGAATACACCCTCTTTATACTGCTAGAATGAGACTGAAAAGTCCCTTTATTCCCACAGTCTGAACGAGGTCGTATTTGGCAGGTAGGAAAAAGGTAGAACTTATTTAAAATATTTATTTTTTCTCCTTTTTCCAGTGAAGTAATGGTGTACATGAAATCTCGTAAACAGCGGGAGAAGAAAGGTTGGCTCATGCTCGAAGGAAAGCGTATTCTCATTGATGCCCTGAAAGCAAATCTGAAACTAAAGATGGTCTTCTTCAGTCAGTGGGATATCTTGAAGGAATTGCCATTACCCGAGGATGTACCTCAGCATCGGGTGGACTATAAGAACATTCAGCTGTGGTCTGATTTGGTGACGCCTCCAGGAATTATAGGTATGTCATCAACTAAAGGGGGGATTGAGTCAGTTGCCAGTAGGTGCCCCCTTTTAAATGTCCAAAGGTGGTCAGGAAAAAAGGTGTGTATGCAGTTTTTATTTATTTATTTTATTATTGTTACTAAAGTTTGCTCTTACTGAAGATAAACCAGATTTAAGCAAATTTGTGAGGCGTCTAAATGGGAAATTTTCTTTGGCATAATGTGCTGCTCACAGTTTGAGAGGTGCTCTCAGCCTCATGAGATCAAGTGATTTAGGAGCTGTCTTCAATGTGCAAATTCTTTTCCTTCTCTCGTCTTTATCACTCTGTATTTAGAGCAGTTTGTAAAATAAAAATAGAAACTAAGATTTTATTTTATTTTAATTTCTTCTTCTTCTTCTTCTTCCAGGCATTTTCGAGTTGCCCGCCCATCCCATAGCGTCGATAGACCCTGCCTCTCTACCACTCAACATCGTCTGTGATAACATCCGAGATCCGGGAAACATGGGGTCCATATTGCGAGTATGCGCGGCTGTGGGTGCCAGACAAGTGGTGTGCTCGCGCGGCTGTGTAGATATCTACGATAATAAAGTTATACGAGCCGCCGCAGGTAAAACTATGAAAAAAATCAAAAATCTTTCATAAAACTCCAAAAATCCGACTTTGGCTTTGTTTAGACCGAGTCAGCCTAGGTAGCCTGGGCGGTAACACGTCTGCCTTGTAAGTGCTAGCTCGCAAGTTCCATTCATGTACGGGGAGAAATGTATTCTACGCCTAAAAAGATACTGTTCGACCTGGAAACGGTTGACTTTCTTCTATCCTGTCCTCGCTCTATCGCTGCAGTTGTATCTTTAGATTCTGTGTTAGCTTCTTTGTCTGCTTCTCCCTGTTTGCTCAGCGGCACTTCAAACCCTTCCGGAACGGTATAATACGGCAACTTCCCTCGCTGCCAGTCATTGAGCACCATCTTAGCGCTGGCCGTTATCACAGGTTCTCCCTTCTTCTTGATCTTGCCCCACTTGAACGCCAGCTTCTTCAGGAAATCTTCGGTGTCTTCCCACTCATCTATGCCGTAAGTTTTGACGAGATGGACCTTTTTGATTCTCTCCAGTACAGCGTCTATGTATTGAACTGGGTCATCTATGTTCTCTACACGGACGACGCCACGGAGTACCTGAAATAGAGAGGAGGAAAGTTAGTTACAAGATTTGACCCTAATAACAGAGACCTCAAAGTCAAGGATGAGAAAAATCGCGCAAACCAAAGTAGTGATAATAAAACACTAGTACTATGACCTACCACGTTGAATGCTCCAGTTTCCCAAGGATCACTTAAGTGAGGCAACGTAGCGCATGCGGCCGAACGGAGGGTAAAACCTCGTCACTAAAAACCTTAGCAGTGACGTTAAACCTCTCTAAAGTAACATAGTAGCACATCTGCTTTGTAAGCGCTAGGCCGCGGGTTCGATTCCCGCCCGGGGTGGATTTTATATTAGTTACAAGATTTGACCCTGATAACAGAGACCTCAAAGTCAAGGATAAGAAAAATCGCGCAAACCAAATTAGTGATAATAAAACACTACTACTATGACTTACCACGTTGAATGCTCCAGTTTCCCAAGGATCACTTAAGTGAGGCAACGTAGCGCATGCGGTCGAACGGAGAGTAAAACCTCGTCACTAAAAAACTTAGCAGTGACGTTAAACCTCTCTAAAGCAACATAGTAGCACATCTGCTTTGTAAGCGCTAGACCGCGGGTTCGATTCCCACCCAGGGTGGATTTTATCCTGAAGGGATAAGGTTTGTTCTCGAAACGTTTGGCTTTCTCCTATCCTGCCTTTCTTCTCTCTTTGCTTTCGGGATGATAAGACCTCAGTAGTTACAATTCTCTCTATCAAACCTCTAGAAGAAAATTTCATTAAATCATGAAATAGGTATGTCCACCAGTAAATTCCAATAATGTCGATGAAGAATCGAACCCGTCTTCCGCCGTACAAGGCCATGTGATGACCACCAGGCTCAGGAGACAAAGTGGTTAATTCTGCTCTTTTCTGTTGTTGTTGTTTTCAAATGTCGGGAATTTGGCCATTAGGTCATTCTCCCACAAATTTTACTTTTGTGCCCTTTTGATTCCCAGGCTAGCCTAGTTAGTTTAGTTGGTAGTGCATCTGCCTTGTAAGCGCTAGGCCGCGGGCTCGATTCCCGCCCGGGGCGGATTCTATCCTGATGGGATAATGTTCGTTCTCGGAATGGCTGGCTTTCTCCTATCCTGTCTTCCTTCTCTCTTCGATTTCGGGACGATAAGACCATAGCAGTTACAGTTCCCTCTGTCAAACCTCTTTAAAAAAAAGGAGAATTCACCTGTAGGCACCCTTCCAGATACCAATAATGCAAACCGTTGCTTAGCTTGAAAAAATTGATTCCCAGGCGCTCACTTCAACTGCCACATCACCCGAGAAGTCAACTGGTCAGATATACATGGACTATTGCAAGATACACATGTACTGTTAGCTGACAATCAAACTCCATCCAACCCTTAGGTAACTTTTAAATATCAAAATAAAATTACAAATGACAAAGTTACCTTTTCTGTGTCTGTCTCCACGTTGGTCATATCGTACACCACACCGGGACAGTCAATCAGGTAGATTCTCCTCATGAGGGTGATATACTGCCACACTTTGGTTTCCCCCGGGACAGGCGCGGTTTTACACACTTTCTTATTCCTCAGGGCGTTGATGATACTACTCTTCCCAACGTTCGGGTACCCAATGAACCCAACACTGATTTGTTTCCGTTCTGTGTGAAGTTTACTGAACTGACGGAGGAGGTTGATGATGGATCCTTTCCCGAAAGGGTGTGTCATAGATGCGTGAAATGCAATGGTTGGGTATTCCTTACTTAGAATGGCAACCCAACGCTGTGTCACCCAGATAGGAACTAAGTCTACCTTGTTTAAGATGAAGAACAGATGTTTGTGTGGTTTCTCCCGACGTAGGAAGTTCTCAATGTGAGCACACCGTGTCCCCATGGGGTCTCGGACATCGAGGACATACACAACAACATCAGAAGAGTCAATGACCTTGTACAGTTCACCCCAGATACGTTTACTTTGGCCGGCTGCCATCACCCAGTCTCTCGGTGCATCGGTCACTCCTCCGTTGTCTCGTACAATGTCAAAATCCTTCTCCTCTTTGTAATTCTCATTGCTGGTCTGCACCAAAGCGGCGAGCTCACTTTCATTTGTAATACTCAAGTTGGCCTTCTTCCTTTGTTTCTTTTTCCCGAAGACACTCTCATAGCTTTCCGTATCCAATACATGGACCCTCTCATGTTTCCTCACTTCATTGAGCAGGGTAATTGGGAGGTTTGTAGGTTTCATGATGACATCGTAAGGGTTTTTGATGGCCTTCCCGAATTCTTCTTGGAATTTTTGGAGTGAGTTTTGTGAGATGACACGAGTGTTGTCAAACCACTTACGGTTGGGTTCAACACGGGATTGTGTGCCTGATGGAACCCAGCCTTGGAATGGAGCTGGGTGAATGATTTTACCTGCAAGGTGAAGAAAAAGAAAAATTATTAGTGTTAAGTTTTAAACATGATTGTTCTGGTGGTAATAGCATGTTGAATTCAACAGTCCCCATAGATCACTTAGGTTAAGAAATATTGTGTGTGGTTGGTGACTGGATAGTTGACCACTAAGGATACTGCATGCTCCTGGCTTTTCACAGCCCCACTCAGAATGGGTGAGGTTTGTGAGAGTAGGCCTCTACTCAAGTTTGTCACTGAAGAGCAAGAAAAATCATTAGTTTCAAACATAATTGTCCCAGTGGCAATAGCATGTTGAATACAAGTTTCCATAGATCACTTAGGATAAGCAATATTGTGTGAGGTTGGTAACTGGATAGGTGACCAAACTAAGATACCACATGCTCTTGGTTTTTCCCGGCCCCACTCAGAATGAGTGAGGCTCTTGTGAGTAGGCCTCAAGCTTGTTACTGAAAGAGTAAACCTCACATCACTAAAAATGTAAAAACTTTTTATCACCTCATTAGCAGGAAAAAGTTTTGGAAGCCCCACTCAGAATGAGTGAGGCTCTTGTGAGTAGACCTCAAGCTTGTTACTGAAAGAGTAAACCTCACATCACTAAAAATGTAAAAACTTTTTATCACCTCATTAGCAGGAAAAAGTTTTGGACAGTGGGGATATGAACAACACTGCATATACCATTTTCACTTGAACAAACACTCAAGTTAATCAATGGTTACTAAATGGATGGGTGACTCTGACGGTTTATTATACTATTGCTGACAGTGCTGACTATCGTGGGGTGCACTTGAGAAAAGGTTTGACTTTTAATTTTTTCAAGAATTCTAGATAAATATAATTATGTCCTGTCAAGTTGTATTTGTCTATCATTTCTCAAAATAAAATTTACCTGTTTTATCTCTTTTTGCCTTGAAACATCTGTACATTTGCAACCGTCGGATTGTTGCTTTGGTACGGGGCTTGGCTACACCCTTCAATCCTTCTGTCGGACGGTCAGGATTCATACTGTGGGGTGCCCGATTGATACGCCCCTCTTTACGAGGGGCTTTGGTGCCTGAATTGGTTTTACCCATTTTGATGGGTTTACCTGAAAAGAGGAAAGAAACAATTCTTTGAGAAAATAATTGTCTGGTTAGGGAATACACATTATACAAAGAGTACATTCTAGTATGTGGTTCTGGGGCTAAAAATGGGGGAAATAAGAGACAAATCTAACCAGCTTACAGCTTACTTTATTTCATAGGATTCCAGTTCTGAACAGCTACAAATTAAGGAGTGCGGTAGCTATACACCAAGTCAAGAAAGTTTGACCGCTTCAATTCATTGATTCTATCTGGACGGGAATGTTATGGGATTCCAGTAACTGGACTACCTACTGACCTCATGGGTAATAATGCAGAAGTCACGTCCGTGTAAAAGAAAAGCTCCTTTTTGTATTTAACCTAACCCTATAATAACACTGGTCACTGCTCATCTGTGCCAGGTCCTTTGGTAGTAATATTCCACAGACATGACTTCTGCACAAGTACCACCTCATGTGATCTAGGCATTATCTTTACTACACTTCTTGAAAGTTACAAGAACACCTGACCAAAAGGTAAGTTCCCTTGAGTGTTTTATCTGGTGAGTATCGGACACCGAGTACAGGTGTAGTTTATAACCAAGATGAAAATTAAAGGACTTACCTAGATATTGGTATATCTGACTTTATGTGGTATATCAGGCGTTATTTATGGCCCAATAACTTCTACTCCCATGCAGATTTACTTTTATTATCAGTAATTTTCTGATAAAGAAAAAAGAAAGAAAATTTTCAAATTTCCATGTGTAGAAAAACATAACCTACAAATCAAAAATGTAAACAAAATTGCGACACCGACAAGTGCTGCGCTCTGCGGAATTTCTCGTGGTTTTCTCGAACTATGTACTATCCAGGTTGTCCAACATGTAAATTTAATAAAAAAAAAAAAAAAAAATCAATTTTCCAATGTTCACTGTAAATTTCATATAATTTTCATCAATAAATCTTTTATCAAGCATTTTAAAATTTAAATACAAGTTCCTACCCACAAAAATTGAAAAAAAAAAAAAAAACTCCTTTAACAGGATTTTACCCCGCTCTATATTTTGTGAACAGGCCCCAAAGACTAGACGGCAAGGAAGAAGTGAGGTTAGGTTTTCAAAAAGATTTTCCAAAAATTGAAAAAATAGGTACCTAAAGTGTTGTTCTTTTTAAAAATCTTTATTAGAGTGTAGTGAATATGTCTTTGGAGGAGGGAGAACACCTACCATCAGACGGAAGGAGTCCGTCTCCGACATATAGATTTATCAATTATCACATGTGTTCATCTACTTGTTAATTTATTTCATGTGGAAATATCACGAATGTACCAGGGTTACCAGGGTACCAATGGATCACCGAAAGTAGCCTGCAATGTAAAATAATAGGTAAGGGTGTATAAGGCAAATTTTCCATGTATTTTCTCGTTTTTGGCACTGATTATGTCAATCCCAACCCAAGCATGGTTTCTATACATATTTTTAATTGAGAATTGGAACTAACTGGACTGGAGTATTATTGAGCGCCAGTTTACACGAGACAAGTACGATCCCCCAATCAAACGGAATGACGTTTTTGATATACCAACGTGCGAAGTGTGAAATTTTAGGAATAGGAACCAAACCTACCAAGTCGTACCTACGTCATCAATGTTTCGTCTTTCTCACAACCTTAGATATCTTTTCCCAATTCTTAATTTAGTTGGTCCTGTTGAGTGCCTCTCTACTCAATATCTTGGGAACCAAGGTCCAACCTTCGAAGTGATCAATGTTCATCAGTGCTTCTTCTTCCTCACTACCTTAGGCACTTTCCTCTCCCGGTTCCTATTCTTCACGTTGGACACCTCATAGAAGTCGCTACCTCTCTACTCAATATCTTGGGAACCAAGGTCCAACCTTCGAAGTGATCAATGTTCCTTCAATTCCTTCATCAGTGCTTCTTCTTCCTCACTACCTTAGGCACTTTCCTCTCCCGGTTCCTATTCTTCACGTTGGACACCTCATAGAAGTCGCTTCCAATCTTCGTCTTCCTCTGGCGTCTCAACAGCTTTCGCCTCTCCCTGCTCGGCAGACTCCTCAAATAGATCTCTTCCTTCTCCTCCTGTTGCCGCTGTCTCTCAGCCTCGGCATCACTGTCATCCGAGTCTGAACTTTCTTCATCTTCTTCGTTGAGGCTTTCAAGTTTGCCTCCCTTCTTTGATTTGCCTTCCACTGATTCATCCAGTTTGCCTTTGGCTTTCTTTGCAGCCTTCGCTTTTTTCCCTTCGACAGCTTCTAGTTTCCGTTTCTTCTTGTCCTGTTTTTCCCCACTGGACACTTCTCCTTTGAGTTGACCGTCCAATTCGTCATCACTGACATCATTTTCGTCATCGTCTTCGCTATATTCCGGATCAGAACTGGTCGTTGTAATATGGTTTTTGTGTTGTGTGAAAGGTTTTTTCCTCACTATATTAGTGTATAGAACTGCTAAGGTTTTCAGGTTTTCACAGTTATTGCACTGTATAACTGCTAAATGCCCAAGATTTCCAGTTATTGGGATTTTACCCTGCTAGCGACAAGCTACTCACATGAACTTCACCCAACCTGAGTGAGACCAGGGAAAGCCCGTAGCATGCGGTTGCACAGATCGTCCCTCATCCGGCTACAAACCACTGAAAAAAAAGTCCCCCTTTTGGGGCCCCCGCGAATGATCGAAGGTCCGGCTCAAAATGACCTTTTCTGCCAAATTTCATTTAAATCGGACAAATTGTTCTAGAGAGGCGAAAGAAACAGACGGACAAAATACTACTAAATGGGCCAGCAGCCAGCCTAATTCAGTTACCCTCCAGTGAGAAGCGCGTCTACCTTGTAAGAAGCGCTGTGGGCTGGGTTTGATTCACTCTGGGGCCGAACTTTTTACCTCGAACAAAAAAGGTTCGTTCTCGGAACGGCTGGCTTTCTTCTATCCTGTCCTCTCTTCCATTTCGGGACTACAAGAGGAATAATTATTTGAGGAAGTAATTGTCTGGTTAGGGAATACATATTATACAAAGCGTACAGTCTAGTATGTGGTTCTAGGGCTAAAAATAGGGGAAATAAGAGATAAATCTAACCAGCTTCCAGTTTACTATTTTTTCATAGGATTCCAGTTCTGAACAGCTACAAAGTAAGGAGTGCAGTAGTTATACACCAAGTCAAGAAAGTTTGACCGCTTCAATTTATTGATTCTAACTGGACGGGAATGTTAAGGGATTCCAGTAACTGGACTATCCACTGACCTCATGGGTAATAATGCAGAAGTCACATCCATGTAAAAGAAAAGCTCCTTTTTGTATTTAACCTAACCCTATAATAACACTGGTCACTGCTCATCTGTGCCAGGTCCTTTGGTAGTAATATTCCACAGACATGACTTCTGCACAAGTACCACCTAATAATAATAATATAATATTTTTTATTGTATTTTTTACCTTTCGGTGTTTACAAATTTTCTTAGACTATGCCTTAGAACTAAAACTTATATTATTAAATATACCTCATGTGATCTAGGCATTATCTTTACTACACTTCTTGAAAGTTACAAGAACACCTGACCAAAAGGTAAGTTCCCTTGAGTGTTTTATCTGGTGAGTATCGGACACCGAGTACAGGTGTAGTTTATAACCAAGATGAAAATTAAAGGACTTACCTAGATATTGGTATATCTGACTTTATGTGGTATATCAGGCGTTATTTATGGCCCAATAACTTCTACTCCCATGCAGATTTACTTTTATTATCAGTAATTTTCTGATAAAGAAAAAAGAAAGAAAATTTTCAAATTTCCATGTGTAGAAAAACATAACCTACAAATCAAAAATGTAAACAAAATTGCGACACCGACAGGTGCTGCGCTCTGCGGAATTTCTCGTGGTTTTCTCGAACTACGTACTATCCAGGTTGTCCAACATGTAAATTTAATAAAAAAAAAAAAATCAATTTTCCAATGTTCACTGTAATTTTCGTATAATTTTCATCAATAAATCTTTTATTAAGCATTTTAAAATTTAAATACAAGTTCCTACCCTCAAAAATTGAAAAAAAAACTCCTTTAACAGGATTTTACCCCGCTCTATATTTTGTGAACAGGCCCCAAAGACAAGACGGCAAGGAAGAAGTGAGGTTAGGTTTTCAAAAAGATTTTCCAAAAAATGAAAAAAATGGTTAATCATTATCATATTATCAACTAGCAGGTTACCCCTGCTTCGCCACGGTTTAGAATACCTAGGTACCTATTTTAGTAAAAGAAAAATTCTCCGTCAGTAGGAATCCTGACCAGAAAGAATATGCTACCGTTGCACTACGCGCTCCTCATTGGCATTGGCTTCGCACTTCGATAGAATATGGTCGCGCTGCGCGCTCCTTTGTTCACAAAATAAACTTTGTTAGTTCGTAATATTAGACTAAGTACCTAGGTACCTAAAGTGTTGTTCTTTTTAAAAAATCTTTATTAGAGTGTAGTGTGTAGTGAATATGTCTTTGGAGGAGGGAGAACACCTACCATCAGACGGAAGGAGTCCGTCTCCGACATATAGATTTATCACATGTGTTCATCTACTTGTTAATTTATTTCATGTGGAATTGTGGAAATATCACGAATGTACCAGGGTACCAATGGATCACTGAAAGTAGCCTGCAATGTAAAATAATAGGTAAGGGTGTATAAGGCAAATTTTCCATGTATTTTCTCGTTTTTGGCACTGATTATGTCAGAATACAGTCATGCAAACTAAGCAAACTTGCCTCTCTCTCCACTCTCTCCCTTTCTCTCCTATCTTTACTCCCTTCCCTCTTTCTCCTCCCTTCCTCTGGGTCAAAGTCTGCATTACCTTTTGTCCTCAAAAATGTGTCATGAATACAACTGTAAAGTATTTCATATTCACAGTAAAAAAAAAACTTTATAATACTTCATTATAACCTTTTATGTCCCACTGGGGTAATAAACATTTTTTTTATCTCAGGTCTGGTCGTTGTACTTTATAATACTTCATTATAACCTTTTATGTCCCACTGGGGTAATAAACATTTTTTTTATCTCAGGTCTGGTCGTTGTAATATGGTTTTTGTGTTGTGTGAAAGGTTTTTTCCTCGGTCTTTTTCATTCACACAATCTTTCCACAATCAATGGTAGGTCTTAGTCGTCAGCAAAAATAAATACATACCTAGCTCATAAAAAAACGCAGAATTTCTGACCGCCGCGCGTCGCGTCAAAGTCTGTCGAAAGAAAAATTGCCACACCATTTGTATTCCATCAACTCCTCGAAAACCGTAGGGGGTGATGCCCCCTAAAATAATAAATACCTACATAATACCGAACAGTGGCGTGTATGTATGGCGGCCATACAACTCAAAAGTTCACTCTAATGCCCATAAATATGGCATGTAATGTGATGGGACTTGGTAGACCTGCAGGTCTGGTCGTTGTAATATGGTTTTTGTGTTGTGTGAAAGGTTTTTTCGTCACTGTATACCTAGGTGTATAGAACTGCTAAGGTTTTCAGGCTTTCAGAGTTATTGCATTGTATAACTGATAAATGCCCAAGATTTCCAGTTATTGGGATTTTACCTCGAACAAAAAAGGTTCGTTCTCGGAACGGCTGGCTTTCTTCTATCCTGTCCTCTCTTCCATTTCGGGACTACAAGAGGAATAAGACCTCCGTTAATAATAATAATAAAAAAAAATCGAATAGATATGTATTACTTTCCTTCCTTTAGGTAAAAAAGTACGGAAAGTAAAAAGAAAGTAAAAATTACCGAATAAATTACTTTCCTTCCTACGTCCTATAGGATAAGAGAAGTTTAAAAGTCAAATAAAGAATAAAAAAAAAAAAAAAAAAAAACCATCGAGTAAAAAAAAAGTTAGTTTAGTTAGTACAAGATTTGACCCTAATAAAACAGAGACATCTGCTTTGTAAGCGCTAGGCCGCGGGTTCGATTCCCGCGCAAGACGGATTTTATCCTGAAGGGATAAGGTTTTTTCTTGGAACGGCTGGCTTTCTCCTATCCTGTCTTTCTTCTCTCTTTTCTTTCGGGATGAGAAGACCTCAGTAGTTACAATTCTCTCTATCAAACCTCTAGAAGAAAATTTCATTAAATCATGAAATAGGTATGTCCACCAGTAAATTCAAAAAAAATCGATTAGATATTACTTTCCTTCCTTTAGGTAAAAAAGTACGGAAAGTAAAAAGAAAGTAAAATTACCGAATAAAATACTTTCCTTCCTACGTCCTATAGGATAAGAGAAGTTTAAAAGTCAAATAAAAAATAAAATAAAAACCATCGAGTTAAAAATCAAAACTCAGACCTCAACTCCTTCGTTCAAAATCTTCACGTTTTATTGGTGGAGACGCCAGGTCTCGGACGAAGTTTGCGCGTCTTTTTCTCAACTAAATTCTCGTTCTCTCTTCTCTCGATCTTTTTTTCTCTCTCAAAACTCGGATCTCTATTCAACTCTATTGCTAATTTTATTTTTTATATTTTTATTATTTTATACGAGATCTTCGTGCTGAGAAGACTTGCGTTTGAGAGGTGCTTTTCGAAGTGAGAAATATTTTTGAAAAATTTACGTAAATATTTCGTGGATTGTCTTCCTAGTTGAGCGGTTTTGTGTGGTGGATTTTTTGGTTTGTGTGACTTTCTGACTTTTTTTAACTTTTTCGGTGAAACTTTTTACTTTCTTTTTCCTATAGGAAGAAGGAAAGTAATGTATTTTTGCTAGTTTTTTACCTTTGGATTTTTTAGTGCCCAATTTGTTTTGCGGTTACACAGTGACGGGGTTCTTTAATTTTTAACATCTTCTAATAATATTTTTAGATTTTCCTTTCATTTTTATGTTCTGCTAGCTTTGGATCTACAATTTTATTTATTTTTTACCTATATTTCTCCTAAAAAATTACCAAAAATTAGTGAATGTACTTATGGAGTCGTCTTGTTAGGTTCAGCATATTACCGTAAAATAAGTTAGGTAGGCCCTCTTTCTTTAAAAGCGTTCAATTACAAATTACGATCTTGAAATCAAGACGTACCTACCTACCTACCTAATGTACAAGAGTATGAAGTACCTACTTAATCTTTGCAAGAGTGCTTATTACAGGTGTTTTTAATTGCCTCTAATCGAGTTTGCTGTAAGCTCATTTAGGTACTTACCTTTCTCGATCTCTCAAAAGACGAAGAAATCCCTGATGGAGGTACCTACCTACTTACCTACCTACCTAACTAAAATAGAAAGTAAAAAATGAAATTGCTTTTTTTTGTAGAAAATGTTTTGATAATTTGAAAGCGAGTAACTGTCGTCGTCCCCCAATTTCATTGACATGATGTATTTTTCCATTGACAATTTCTGCTCAAAGAAGACTGAAAAGTCCCACTACTCCAACAGTATGAAGCTATTCTAGGTACATACTAGGTAATATTGTGGTCAAATTCTCAAATAGTGGTGTGATAAAACATCATACCTCGGTGGGGTTGATATTGAACCCAGGCCCTCCTGTTTATAGGGCTCTTTGTTGCTTCACTAGCGTCTTTGTTGCTTCACCACCAAGGAAGGCATTTAATCTCTTCAGAATAGGTTGAAAAAGATCTTTTCTCTGCAAAGTTGCATAGAATTGTATTGTTTTGTACAACGCTTATGGTACCTGAGATCAATCAATGTGATTTCTCAATTATTTAGCCTTAAGATACCATGTTGGTATATCCCTTTGGATTTTTTAGTGCCCAATTTGTTTTGCGGTTACAGTGACGTGGTTCTTTAATTTTTAACACCTTCTAATAATATTTTTAGATTTTCCTTTCATTTTTATATTCTGCTAGCTTTGGATCTACAATTTTATTTATTTATTTACCTATCTTTCTCCTAAAAAATTACCAAAAAATAGTGAATGTACTTATGGAGTTGTCTTGTTAGGTTCATCATACCATACCGTAACGTACCTAAGCCATCGTAAAATAAGTTAGGTAGGCCCTCTTTCTTTAAAAGCCTTCATTCGCAAATTACGATCTTGAAATCAAGACGTACCTACGTACCAAATGTACAAGAGTATCAAGCTATCAAGTACTAACTTAATCTTTGCAAGAGTGCTTATTACGGGTTGTTTTTAATTGCCTCTAATCGAGTTTGCTGTAAGCTCATTTAGGTACTTATCTTTCGGAACGAATTTTCAGTCCATGAGCTCTCCGATCTGGGCGATCTGTCACAGGCAATTAGACTTAGGTACTTCAATTAGGTACTTGTTTCTAATGGTGATCTAATTGGCCATTCAAGATCCAAGGCTGGGGATTAGATTTATTTTATCGTGCGTACTTACCTTTCGGAACGAATTTTCAGTCCATGAGCTCTCCGATCTGGGCGATCTGTTACAGGCAATTAGACTTAGGTACCTACTTCAATTAGGTACTTGTTTCTAATGGTGATCTAATTGGCCATTCAAGATCCAAGGCTGGGGATTAGATTTATTTTATCGTGCGTACCTACGATTAAGTGTTGAAAGACTTGAATTAAAGTCATACATGGGTTTTTATTTAGTGCTGGACGGCCTAATACTTAATAGGTAGTGTAGTGATTATATTTGTACTGCTGAAAAATGTAGATAATAATAATTATTAGATTTATTTTATCGTGCGTACGATTAAGTGTTGAAAGACTTGAATTAAAGTCATACATAGGTTTTTATTTAGTGCTGGACGGCCTAATACTTAATAGGTAGTGTAGTGATTATATTTGTACTTCTGAAAAATGTAGATAATAATAATAATAATAGTGCTTATTTATACTGCTCGCATAGGACTGAAAAGTCCCTTTACTCCAGCAGTAGGCTACTACTATTCTACCTAATGTACAAGAGTATCAAGTACTAACTTAATCTTTGCAAGAGTGCTTATTACAGGTGTTTTTAATTGCCTCTAATCGAGTTTGCTGTAAGCTCATTTAGGTTAGAGTGATTGGAAATTCTGATGTCCTTAGGTTCCAGCCTGATTGGATCTGAAGCTGTGTACAGTGTACCTGTACCTGTACCACACATAGTCGACTGCTGCAGTTACAGTTCCCTCTATTAAACCTCTTCAAGCCAGCCTAGTTAGCTTAGTTGGTAGTGCGTCTGCCTTGTAAGCGCTAGGCCGCGGGTTCGATTCCCGCCCCGGGCTGGTGGATTTTGATTTTTTTGGTTTGTGTGACTTTTTTAACTTTTTCGGTGAAACTTTTTACTTTCTTTTTCCTATAGGAAGAAGGAAAGTAATGTATTTTTGCTAGTTTTTTACGTAGTGTTTCTTTTTTTTATTATTATTATTATTATTATTATTTATTTTATTTTTGTTCGAGCTGAGATTGCAGAGAAAGCAAAACTGCCTACAAAGTACATGTGAATATTTTTATTAGAATTACTCATTTATTAATAATACTAATAACATAATGCGTCAATGTTCCAGACACTATATTTTCTGACTAAAGCCACAGCGTGTTCTTTGTCAAATTAGAATAAGATTGGAAATCACATAAAAATAATAAATTGGTCTACCACCTCCAGAAAAAATGGAACTAAAAAAAAAAGAGGTTTGATAGAGTTTGGCCTTATTAAAGAGTAATAGAGGTAACCACAGGTACCTACTTAAGAGATCTTATCGTCCTGATATCGAAGAGAAGGACAGGATAGGAGAAAGCCAGCCGTTCCGAGAACGAACCTTATCGGTTTAGGATAAAGCTCGCCTCGGATTGGAATGGAACCCGCGACCTAGCGCTTACAAGGCAGACGCGCTACCCTCCAAGATAACTAGGCTAAGGTAGGAAAAAGCCTTATGTAATGCATATATAATTTGTAGAGATGGAATAATAAAATTAGTACAGTACTTTTATTTATTCCTCTCTCTCACTCCCGTCAGAAAAAAAAAAAAAAAAAAAAAAAAAAAAATTTGTTTTTATCCGCGACAAGGCAGACGCGCTACCATCCAAGATAACTAGGCTAAGGTAGGAAAAAGCCTTATGTAATGCATATAATAATTTGTAGAGATAGAATAATAAAATTAGTACTGTGCTTTTATTTATTTACTTTGAAAATCAATTAGGTAGTCAATTCCTCTCTCTCGCTCCCGTCAGAAAAAAAAAAAAAAAAAAAAGAAACCTGGAAAAAACATAACGCTTTTGGGTATTTTTATTAATTAGTTCTTTACAGAACATTATTAGGTACATTTTATTTCAATTATGAGTGGAAATATCAGGGCGTTTTCAATTAATAATAACATGTATCTAGGTAACAAAAGTCTTTTATCTAATTCTAAAAAAAATTTCGTATCTCGGGGCCACTCCATTTTTTGCATTATTGATGGCAAAGTTCAAGTTAAAAAACATGGTACGAAAATAACATTCCGTTTCATATCACGTTTTTCGGTAGGGGACTTTGCTCTTGTATTTTTATTAATTAGTTCTTTACAGAACAATATTAGGTACCTACATTCTATTTTAATTTAGTGGAAATATCAGGGCGTTTTCAATTAATAATAACATGTATCTAGGTACCTACCTACCTACCGAAAGTCTTTTATCTAATTCAAAAAAAAAAAAATTCGTATCTCGGGGCCACTCCATTTTTTGCACTGTTGATGGCAAAGTTCAAGTTAAAAAACATGGTACGAAAATAACATTCCGTTTCATATCACGTTTTTCGGTAGGGGACTTTGCTCTTCTACTGTCTTCCAAAATACAAGTATGTATCTCTAAATTCTTTGCTGTAAATACATTAATACAAGTATCTCTAAATTCTTTGCTGTAGGTTTTCCCCCATCTTCTGACTTACCTCTTAAATAACAAAAGACCCTTTGGCGGTCTGCCTGTGTTATTATTATACCTACCTATTTGTAATTTTATTCACATAATAAGTACATATTTTTCATACATTTTTATTTATTTTATTTTTACACAATTTAGCTACATAGGCCATTTGCGGCAAATAAATAAGGTGACCTAGAGTTCTTTAGGAAGTTGTTCCTCTTTAGGAAACGCATCAGGACATCAATGGAATCAGGGTCGTTTTTAATCATACATTTTAATTCCTTGAAATCGGGTTTCTTTCGAAAGGCAAACTGACCTTTGTGGCGAAGGGAGAAAAACCTCCTTTATAGCAAGTTCGTCTTAAATCTAAAACAAGGTTTTTTGTTTTATGACACGTCATTTTTCATCGATATGATTTGATAAGAAAAATACAATTTTTATATGTGAGAGAGGGCAAAAAAGAGGAAGAGAGGGGAGAGGGGGAGGTGTGAGAGAGAGAGAGAGAGAGAGAGGGAAAGGGAGAGAGAGAGGGAGGGGAGGGTGAGAGAGAGATTGGAAAATGCTCTCTATCTTTTTTTCCTCGGGGAAAAATCATAAAAAGGTAGCAGGTAGCGACATTTCTTACAATTTCATTAAAGTTGTCAGTAAAATTTGACAGGTTCAGAAAAAGAGAGATCTTGAAATGGAAAGAATATAAAGTCAAATGAAATGAATATTCTTTATTGAGTGATAGAGAGAGGGAGAGAAAGGGAGAGAGAAAGAGAGAGAGAGAAAGAGAGAGAAAAGAGAGAGAGAGAGAAAAAGAGAGAGAGAGAAAGAGAATTGATTGAGAAAAAGATAAAAGAGAGGGAGTGAGAGAGTCAGAGAGGGAAGACAATAGAACATGAATATTGAATGTTCATTTTTTACTTTCTTTCATATCAATCATATATTTTCTTCTGTCTTTCTCTTCTCTCCGTCCCTACCTCCCTCTTCTCTCTTTCTCCCCTTCCTCTCTCTCTCTTTCTTTCCCCTTATCCATGCTTCGATCTCTCAAAAGACGAAGAAATCCCTGATGGAGGTACCTACCTAACTAAAGAAAATGAAATTGTTTTTTTTTTTTTTTTTTTTTTTTAATGAAAATGATTCTCATAAAAATATTCTATTATAAACATAAATTTTTGACAAACATTTTTGTGAATTTGTAAAAAAATCTCTCGTGAATTTGTTAACTGTGCCAATAAATAAAAAATATTCAATGAATAAAAAATATTTAAGTATGCATTTGAAAAATACTTAGATAACCTTTGAAGAAGGATTAAGTGCATCTAGGATTTTGATCTATCTTTGAGTACAATCTAGTCATCTTTTTATCTTTTGGTACCCCAATTGGGTTAAAGGGACCTAAGATAAACTAATTTCCCTCGAATAAAAATTAAAAAAAAAGAAACTTGATCGAATACTATAATTTTATTACATAAAACAAAAAAATAATCCCTTTTTTTCAATCAAATAACTAAGAAACAACCAATCAAAATTATAAACAATATATTTAAGTATCTCGATTAAATAAGTCCATAATAAATAAAGATATAAACAAATAAAAACAATACTTCCTCATTACTAGTATAGCTTTGCAATACTGTAGTAATAGAAAGTAATAAATAACTAATATCCTAATAATAATTAAAATCAAAATAATGCATTTCCTGAAACTTCTCTGTGTCCCGCTTCTCATCGGGGCGGTGTGCGGGGAAAAAATCGACCTCAACTCAGACCCCTGCTACGAAAACGGCCGGCCGCGGCGCTGCATCCCGGACTTCGTTAACGCGGCCTTCGGCCAGGAGGTCAAGGTCAACTCGGTGTGTGGCCTGGAATCGCCCGAGCGGTACTGCGATACGAGTGGGGCTTGTCATGTGTGCGATGCTGGCTCGCCGCGCGGCCGATTCCCGGCCGAATATCTGACGGATTTGAATAACCCGAGTAACGTGACGTGTTGGCGCTCCGAGGCGCAGACCAGTGTGAACTCGCTCTCGGCCTCACCTGATAATGTGACGCTGACGCTATCCTTGGGTAAATAATGTGCTTTATTATTGTTATTAATTAATTCATATTGTTCTAAATACTTGTAATACTATTCGTTCATTTGATTTGACCAGATCTTGATGCAATGAACCAGAATTGTTTATTTAAAAACCCCATGTTCTTGAACACAATTGCTCCATAATGCAGAGAGATTTATTGAAACCAACTCACGGCCTCACCTGATAATGTGACGCTGACGCTGTCCTTGGGTAAATAATGTGCTTTATTATTGTTATCAATTAATTAATATTGTTTTAAATACTTGTAATATTATCAGTTCATTTGATTTGACCAGATCTTGATGCAATGAACCAGAATTGTTTATTTAAAAACCCCATGTTCTTGAACACACTTGCTCCATAATGCAGAGAGATTTATTGAAACCATGGTGCATAGCTGCATAGGTATAGGTGAAAAACTGAAAAGTTGAAATGTTGAATGGACAATGTGACGCTGACGCTGTCCTTGGGTAAATAATGTGCTTTATTATTGTTATCAATTAATTAATATTGTTCTAAATACTTGTAATATTATTCGTTCATTTGATTTGACCAGATTTTGATGCAATGAACCAGAATTGTTTATTTAAAAACCCCATGTTCTTGAACACAATTGCTCCATAATGCAGAGAGATTTATTGAAACCATGGTGCATAGCTGCATAGGTATAGGTGAAAAACTGAAAAGTTGAAATGTTGAATAGAGTGATTGGAAATTCTGATGTCCTTAGGTTCCAGCCTGATTGGATCTTAAGCTGTGTACCTGCAGCTGTACACACACAGTCGACGGCCGCAGGTTATGAGACCTCAGCAGTTACAGTTCCCTCCATTAAACCTCTTCAAAGACCAATACTATTACTAGACTAGTAGTTATTGTTAGTTTGGTTTTTGGTATATACGTTCGCATGTTTGAATGTTCAAACATACAAGTTCAATTTCTTCAGATCTTTCAGACTCCTTTGTTCTCCTTTAATCTCGTTATCACGGTTTCTATATTTGTTTGCAAACGCTGCAAAATTTGCAGTGCAAACACAATCGCGTTATGCTAGGGCACATCTTGTTCATATTGTTCTGCTTTTGATTAATGTGCTGTATTGATTAAATAATAGTTAGCCCTTTGATGTACGAAAG
>NW_007379563.1:26515-45613 GCF_000475195.1 Diaphorina citri
TTTCGTCCCCAAATCGAAGTGGAAAGGAGGACAGGTTAGGAGAAAGCCAACCTTTCCGAGATTTTATTAATAGACTAGTTTTATCTGTCCAAAGTGACCCCGAGCTACCTAACTTGTTTATTTCAGACTAATGTATATAGCATGTACATATTTTTTTCTTTATTAAATTAGTAATAATTTTGTCAGCAGAACAATAAATAATAAAACCCAGCACGAACATGCTCCATATTGGATAAAAAACATGTGAGATATGTAATTTTTATATGAGATACATATGTAATTTTTTATGCTTATACATAAGTATTTTTTTTTTTTTATGTTTATTTAATTCCATGATACTCTCATTGTAGGTACGCGACAAGACGCAAAAAATCCGTCACTGCTGTAAAATTGACGCCAAGTACATAATAAAATATTTGACATTAAATGAGTCACAGGAATTCAGTTAATTTGATAAATAAAATAATAAGGAATTTATTAAAACATAAATAGAGCAAAAGGAGAAAAAACACCCCTCTTTGAACGCAATTGAGGGACAAAGACCGATACGAGCTCCTTCAGCAAAGACGTCAAGTAAAAATAAATGTCTTATACTGTGGGTTAAGTCTGAAAAGTCCCATTATGCCAACAATTACTACAGATAAATATCAAAATTACTCAACAAACTCAGGTGTGTGACAGTAAACTTGAACGTTCTACTTCTTCTACTTGGCGTAAACGCAGCACGACCGTGTCCACGAAGAAGACAACAAAGAATAAACGCTTCAAATTATGTTTATTATTATGATTATATTATTATTATTATTATTTTTAATTTAATTAACTTGTTTCGTACAGTTTCTTTACCATTACCCTACTCATGAAGTTTACACACGTTGATTTGACGAAAGACCTTGACGACTGGGGCAAAGGGACTTTTACTGTTGTTCGCCCGGTTCGCCATCCAAAAATCAAGGTCAAAACGATCATTTTCCTTCGATATCTACTGACTTATTTCCATTTGAGGTCGAGTGGATTGGAACACATCACATCACAGGCACACTCCATTTGTCAAGGGTCCAGGTTTTCTACCCTTGGGATCACATCAATTGAATTTGAAGAAACCGTTTACTGAATTTGACTAGGTCCATAAGGTCCGTTTAGACATTTTCGAATTTAGGAAACAAACGGTCCCCGGGACCCCGGGTTCCATTCCCGACGAGACTGATATATTGCATCCCGAAATCGTAATTTCAAGGGCCGAAAAAACTTCAGCAATGGCAGGATGCTGCTGGCTTTTTCCGGCATCACTTGGGATGGGTGAGGTTAATATGAGTAGGTGGGTAGGTTATCACCGAATGTAGGGTAAAACCCCAGTCAACAAGGACCTTGGCAGTTATACAGTGACGTTAAATAACTGAAAACTCATTTTCTTGTGGTGAGTTTCTTTGTACTGGAAAAAATCGGGCTCGCCAGCCTAGTTAGCTTAGTTGGTAGTGCGTCTGCCTTGTAAGCACTAGGCCGCGGGTTCGATTCCCGCCCGGGGCGGATTTTATCGATGATTCAGACGGACAAAATTTTGAACATGATTAAATTGTTGTACGTAAAAATAATTCAGATTCAGACGGACAAAATGAACTGTTGAATGTGATCAAATTGTTGGATGTAAAAATAAAGCGGCACGTTGAATGCATCCGTTCCCAATGGATCACTGAAGTCAAAAAACGCCAAACTTTTATTATTTTATTTACACAATTTACGGCTTAAAAAAACGGGGGGCATCAGGCTGGGTAATAAACAGCTCAGGTTCACGGCGTTTCTCTTCAAAATAATTTTCTTGTGACATTTTTTTCCCCTCTGTAATTCTTCACAAGTTTCCAACTTGAGGTAATCTTGAAAGATTGGACATTTGTTTTCAGGTAATTTATTCAATCAGCATACATATATGATTTACTTCTAAAGTTTGAATATTAAAATTTATATGAAAAATTGAAACCCATTCCTGATTAATATCAATGTGATAATGTTGTCTGAGAAGTATGCTGTGTCGTTTTGGCAACCCGAACTTTGGGCAGTCCGTCAATAAATTCTATTGATCGTTTTTTCTCAAATTAATGCTCGCATCCCTTTTTTGTGTTTCAGGCAAAAAGTTCGAGCTCACCTACATCTCCCTCTCGTTCTGTCCGAAGTCCATCAAGCCCGACTCCCTGGCCATCTACAAGAGTCAGGACTTCGGCAAATCCTGGCAGCCTCTTCAGTTCTACTCGTCCCAGTGTAAGAAGTTGTATGGGCGGACGGCGACGGGCGTTATATCCCGCGGGAATGAACAGGAAGCGCTGTGTACGGACCGCCATAAGAAGCAAGGTAAGGGAAAAATGTCGCGTCGGTGTACGTGTTGGTGAAATATCCCACCATCTTGGGTAAATATTCCATTATTTTAACAAAAAATCACATCATTTTTACAAAATTTCCCGCACATCTCAACAAAATATCCCATAATTTTAAAATCCCCAACTTCGGCGGGAGTAACATCCTCGTCGCGCCGCTGGCTTCTTTGTAAGGCCCGCCACACACGCTCCGATTGACAGAGCTAGGTCTGTCAGACCGCGAGAACATGTATATGGTGTGGTGGAAAAAGCTCCGGACTTATAGGATTCTCAGACTGTCTGAAGACCAAAGTCTGGAGCTTTTTCCGGTACACACATTCCAATGTTTGTCAATATTAAAAAAAAAAATCTGCTCACTGCTCAGCACATTGCACATAATCAATATTAAAAAAAAAAAAATTGGCTCACGGCTCACCTCATTCCTGGTATATTTTGATATCTTTGCTGGCATTTTAGATATCTGGTAGATACTTTAATGACAACTCCATGGTATTTTAATTCTTTAATATGTAATATCGAAAAAAAAAAAAAATAAAACATCTACGACATTTTCTTCTTATTATTATTATTTTTGTCGGACAGACGTCTAGATTCCAAGAAGAAATAAATTATTTATCTAAGAAAGACTTGTTTTTATTAAATTTAAATAAGTACTAAGCTATTCTAGGTACATACTAGGTATTATTGTGGTCAAATCCTCAAATAGTGGTGTGATAAAACATCATACCTCGGTTGGGTTGGTATTGAACCCAGGCCCTCCTGGTTATAAGGCTATTAGCGTCTTTGTTGCTTCACCACGAAGGAAGGCATTTAATCTCTTCAGAATAGGTTGAAAAAGGTCTTTTCTCCGCAAAGTTGCATAGAATATTTTGATATCTTTGCTGGCATTTTAAATATCTGGTACTTTAATGACACCTCCATGGTACCTACTTTAATTCTTTAATATGTATCTAATATCGAAAAAAATAAAACATCTACGACATTTTCTTCTTATTATTATTATTTTTGTCGGACATACGTCTAGATTCCAAGAAGAAATCAGCCTCGTTCTGCAGGACTGGGTGACGGCCACTGATATCAAGGTAAGAATGATAATACATATTCTTTTTAAACTATTTATTTATTTTTACAAAAAAATATTTGATTTTAAAGAATGACTCTTTAGGGGTCGGTCGTGTAACTCAAATTCGGAGAGAACACCTCTATCCAATTCCTCAACAAAAACTTGGAGGAGAGAAAAAAAGGGAACAAAAGATGAAACACCCCTAAATTTAACGGCAAATACAAAACTTCATTATTATTTTCAACTTCAACACCACAATAAAACATACTGTCGGAATCAATAACATCTGACCAAGATTCAACCAGAATCCTCATTCCAGGTTTCTTCTTGCTTCTAGTAGATGGTCCTCAGGATTTGGGCACTTCCGAATCTTGTTATTATTATTATTTGATCTTTTCCCCTCTTTTTCAAGGTCATCTTCAATCGTCTCTACTTCCCCGACCATCTCCTGGCAACCACGACCACTCCAGCACCGCCCAAACTGAGCGGCAAATTCAAAGGCGGCTCTAAGATGAAAGGGCCGGAATATGATGAGGAAGAAGAAGAAGAGGAAGAGGGAGATGAAGAAGAGGAGGACGAAGAGGGGGAGGGGGAGGAAGAGGAGGAGGAGGGGGAGGAGGAAGAGGAGGCGAGCGTCGTGTTAAACCCTTCGCAGGAATTACAGGTAAGTGTCAAGTGTGAACAGTTTAGATATACCTATTAATACAATCGTAAGAACGGCACACACTGCCCATCTATCCGGGAACAATCAATGTTCCTAAGGATATGTGGGTTGGAAATTTCGAACAGCCGTAATTGACATTTTCCTGGGAGTAAGCCGTCTTGAGGGCCATGTTGTCTTTTGTGGTAAAGCTAAGAGTTTGCTCACAGGTTTCTTGTGAACCCTATAACTCAAAACATAACTGATATCCACTCGACCCTTTAGGTTGCTCTCTATGCAGTACAAAAAATGTCAAGTTGAACCCTTCGCAGGAATTACAGGTAAGGTTGAACAGTTTAGATATTAACCCATGAGAGCCGAGGTCTACATTAAAGTCACACCAAACTTGACCGAACCCTTCTCTCTTTTTCGCCAATACCTCAGTCACTCTATATCAGAGTGTATCGGGGATTTGTCTATTAGTTAGAAAACAAATTTTCCTACTATTTTCGATATTATTTGACATGTTTACTCAGTACCGGTCTGGAGTTAGAAGCGGTTAAATATCAGCAAGAAAAAAAAAGTTCGGCTCTTATGGGTTAATACAATCGTAAGAACTGCACACACTGCCCATCTATCTGGTAACAAACAATGTGGGTTGGAAATTTTGAACAGCCGTATAATTGACATCTTTCTGGGAGTAAGCCGCCTTGAGGACCATGTTGTCTTTTGTGGTAAAGCTAAGAGTTTGCTTTCAAGGTTTCTTGTGAACCCTATAACTCAAAACATAACTGATATCCACTCGACCCTTTAGGTTGCTCTCTATGCAGTACAAAAAATGTCAAAGACAACCCTCTCTCTTTCTTCCTTCTTCTTCTCCTTCTCCTCCTCACCCTTCGTGCTCCTTAAACCTCCCTCCTTCAAATATCTTTATATCCCTCCCCTCTCTTCTATCAAATCACCTCTCCCTCTCCCATGATTCATTCGATTATTTCTCCCCCTCTCTCTCTTTTCCTTTTTCTCCTCCTCCCTATTTTTCTTCTTTAAATTTCTCCCCTCCGCTAAATTTCGGGTTTGAAACAAATATACACAATCAGTTAAGATTAGGTAGACCATGAATTTGTTACTTACCTTTAACTAAATCTTACCTCCCCCTCCTACTCTACTTTATATGTACAGGGTGTCCCTATCGCCCCTTCCCTTCAGGGATAATTTCTACAGGGTGTTTCTAGAGTCAGGGGTTCTTAATCTTCACAAAGTGGCAGCAGATTTGTATAAGATTAACCCACCTTTTGGGGCTGTTGGCGCCTACACTTAAGCCTGCGAGTGGGCTTTTTGTTAATGAATTCTCAAGTGGCCAGTTGTCCGCCACATATCTAACTCAACTTGCGGACCATTCTTGATTGAATTTCATGGACCGTTTTCTAGAGCTGGACACCCTGAGAAATTGTGTGTTTTTGATTTGCGGCTCAGTAGGTCTATTTCACAGATAAAACCCTAAAATTGAGCGAAAAATACAGATATAGGATACTCAATCGTCCTTACAAGGATAAGGGCACCGCGAATTCCATTTTTTTTTTTTTTAAGAAAGTTAATAAAAAACTTCGACCTTTCTGGGAATTGAACCCGGGACCCGGAAGATCACCACACCCTGTATTGCATTATTTTGCCGACCGTCCCATTATTTGTCTTCCAATTCCCTCCAGACTCGACAAGGCAAGGAAACAAAAAGTTTTTCCCCTATATTACTTTTTACAGTTTTTACTATGTTTTATTTAACGCAGAGGAAGAGGGAGAGAGGGAAAAATCTGAAACAGGGGGAAAAAGAAAAATGAAGATTTCCCTCTCTTTTTCCATCCATTTCTCCCCTTTTCTGTTTTTCCTCTCTCCCTCCCTTCTCTCCTGCCTCTCTTACTTCCTCTCCCCCTCCTTATCTTTCTCCCTCTCTCCATCCCTTCTCCCTTGTCCTCTCTTTTCTCCACCCCTTCCTAGAAAAAAAAAATTCTCCTCTGTCCTTTCTTTTCCCTCCATTTCTCCCCCTCTTCTCTTCCTACCTTCCCCTCTCGTCTTCTGAACAAGTAAGGGTATTTTTATTATTATTATTTTTTTTTCTTTTCCGAAGTTCAAATGCAGTAAATTGCACTTTTTCTGCTGTTTTCTTGTTTTTATTTCGGACGTTTAAGATTGAAATGGGGGAAGTTTAGATTGGTCCCCAGTGGCGACTGGTGGTTTGTGGAGAGGGGAAATGGAGTTTAGCGATAGCGTGCCGTCATCGGACTGGTTCAACGGAAGAAGGAGGGGGAAAAAATCTGAAAACGGGGGAAAAAGAAAAATGAAGATTTCCCTCTCTTCTTCCATCCATTTCTCCCCTTTTCTGTTTTTCCTCTCTCCCTCCCTTCTCTCCTGCCTCTCTTACTTCCTCTCCCCCTCCTTATCTTTCTCCCTCTCTATCCCTTCTCCTCTCTTTTCTCCACCCCTTCCTAGAAAAAAAAAAATTTCTCCCCTGTCCTTTCTTTTACCTCCATTTCTTCCCCTCTTCTCTTCATACCTTCCCCTCTCGTCTTCTGAACAAGTTAGGGTATTTTTATTATTATTTTTTTTTCTTTTCCGAAGTTCAAATGCAGTAAATTGCACTTTTTCTGCTGTTTTCTTGTTTTTATTTCGGACGTTTAAGATTTAATTCATTCCTCATCCGTGGCACAAGCTCTGCTTACACGGATGGGTATACCATCTATATGAGTGGACGAAGATTTAATTTGAGATTTAAGATTTAGATTTAATTCATTCCTCATCTGTGGCACAAGCTCTGCTTACACGGATGGGTATACCATCTATATGAGTGGCCGAAGATTTAATTCGAGATTTAAGATTTAGATTTAATTCATTCCTCATCCGTGGCACAAGCTCTGCTTACACGGATGGGTATACCATCTATATGAGTGGACGAAGATTTAATTTGAGATTTGAGATTTAGATTTAATTTATTCCTCATCCGTGGCACAAGCTCTGCTTACACGGATGGGTATACCATCTATATGAGTGGACGAAGATTTAATTCGAGATTTAAGATTTAGATTTAATTTATTCCTCATCTGTGGCACAAGCTCTGCTTACACGGATGGTTATACCATCTATAAAAATTTAGTATGTTCTGAGAGTTATGTTGAAAAAATAATAAATGGGAACTTAATAAGTAAAACAAATTGATTCCATAATGATTAATGAGACGTATGAGGCAATAGTTGGTTCTCTTTATAATACCGCCTTCTGTTCTTTCTTATCGCTATGGGTATTTGCATTCGATGCCTTTGTGACCTTGGTCAAATGCAGTGACTAGGGTGAATAGAGTGAATGTGAAAGAGATTAGCCATTCAAACATATAGTGATATCACTGAATAGACGTGTGTTGTGATATCATTTCATTTAATAAACGTAGTGATAGTAAACATTGCGAAATCATTTAACATTCCATAAAAACAATGAGATCAGGGTGGTCCAACGTATCAGGTTTGGCGTCAGCTTGCCTTCAGCGGAGTAGTTCAACGTATCATCCCAGTGGTAGTTGGTGATTTGTAGAGAGGAGAAGTGAAAACTGCGATAGCGTGCCGTCAGAAGAGTGGTTCAACGTATCATCCCAGTGGAGATTGGTGGGTCTCGTGGTTTGTGGAGAGGGGAAATGGAGTTTTGCGATAGCTTGCCGTTAGCGGAGTGGTTCATGGTATCATTTCAGTGGCTGTTGGTGGGCCGGTGGGCCTCGTCATTTTTGTGGAGAGGGGAAATGGAGTTTTGCGATAGCTTGCCGTTAGCGGAGTTGTTCAAGGTATGCCTATGCTCTCTAGTGGTGGCTGATGGAGTTTATGCAGAGGGGCATCAAGACTGCTATAGCGTGCCGTTAGCGGAGTGGTTCAAGGTATGCCTATTTGCCTATGCCTTCTATTTGCGGTTGCTGGTTTCGCATGCTACTTGCTTCTTCCGGCCCCACTGTGGCTGAATATCGTGAATAAGGTTAATGTGAGCAGGCCGCTAGTTTGTCTCTGAACGGAGGGTAAAACCGCCGTCGCCTTACCAGTTATACAGTGATTTTAAACACCTCTAAAAAATACAATAGTCGCCACTGAAGAAGATCTTTTCATCTTTTCCTATCGAAATCGTACCTTGTTATGTGTTTCCCTGTGTAATAACAATAACTGATACTATGCAGTGTAATCACGCCACCTAATTCCTTTAATAGGGAGTTTTAACTTTGATAACTTTCGTCTTCTCCTCTTGTAGGAGTCGCCACTGAATAGATTTTTTCAGTTTTTCCTATCCAAATCCTACCTTGTTATGTGTTTTCCTGTGTAATAACAATAACTGATACTATGCAGTGTAATCACGCCCCCTAATTCCTTTAATAGCGAGTTTTAACTCTGATAACTTTCATCTTCTCCTCTTGTAGGAGTCGCCACTGAATAGATTTTTTCAGTTTTTCCTATCCAAATCGTACCTTGTTATGTGTTTTCCTGTGTAATAACAATAACTGATACCATGTAGTGTAATCACGCCCCCCAATTCCTTTAATAGCGAGTTTTAACTTTGATAACTTTCATCTTCTTCTCTTGTAGGAGTCGCCACTGAATAGATTTTTTCAGTTTTTCCTATCGAAATCGTACCTTGTTATATGTTTCCCTGTGTAATAAAATAACAATAACTGATACTATGTAGTGTAATCACGCCTCTAATTCCTTTAATAGGGAGTTTTAACTTTGATATCTTTCAACTTCTCGGCCATATTTCTTCGAGTTTTCTTTTATTTCCGTCCAAATCTGGTTCAACTTATCAGGTTTGGCGTTAGCTTGCCTTTAGCGGAGTAGTTCAACGTATCATTCTAGTGGTGATTGGTGATTTGTAGAGAGGAGAAGTGAAAACTGCGATAGCGTGCCGTCAGAAGAGTGGTTCAACGTATCATCCCAGATTGGTGGGTCTCGTGGTTTGTGGAGAGGGGAAATGGAGTTTTGCGATAGCTTGCCGTTAGCGGAGTGGTTCATGGTATCATTTCATTGTTTTATGGTTGGGTGGAAGAGCTCACTGTGTGAGAATCCTGCCATTAAGCTTTAAATAGAGCGTTTTGTTCTTTGGAGCCCTGAGTTCTGAAGAATTGCCTGGTCTGGTAGGTACAAATGCTTCGTTCTTTTCCTCACCTTTTCCCGTGTTTACTCGCGGTCGGCGTTTTTCGTCAGCCTCTCACATCGAAAGAGCGTTTTGTTCTTTGGAGCCCTGAGTTCTGAAGAATTGCTTGGTCTGGTAGGTACAAATGCTTCGTTCTTTTCCTCACCTTTTCCCGTGTTTACTCGCGGTCGGCGTTTTTCGTCAGCCTCTCACATCTTTTTCGGTCCATCAGTAGTACAAACAAACAAACAAACAAACAAACAAACAAACAAACTAACAGTCAAACAAACTAACTTGCTTTTCAGGACTTTTCAGTAGTATTATGTACCAAATACATAGGACCTTGTTTAGACTGTCGAAGTAAAGGGACTTTTCAGTCTCTTTCTTGCAGTATAAACAGGGTATATTCCATTCTATTCAGCAGAATAAACAACTTAAACAAGGGACGAGTATATCTGTACCAAATACATAGGACCTTGTTTAGACTGTGGAAGTAAAGGAACTTTTCTGTCTCTTTCTTGCAGTATAAACAGGGTATATTCCATTCTATTCAGCAGAATAAACAACTCAAACAAGGGACGATTATATTTTACCGATTTCTATTCTATTCATTTCTCTTTGCAGAATCAAGAACCCGCGAACCCTCAGCAGCAAGACGCGGACACGGGCGATGAAAAGAGCGTTTTGTGCTTTGGAGCCCTGAGTTCTGAAGAATTGCCTGGTCCGGTACAAATGCTTCGTTCTTTTCCTCACCTTTTCCCGTGTTCACTCGCGGTCGGCGTTTTTCGTCAGCCTCTCACATCTTTCGGTCCATCAGTAGTACAAACAAACAAACAAACAAACAAACAAACGAACAGTCAAACAAACTAACTTGCTTTTCAGGACTTTTCAGTAGTATTCTGTACCAAATACGTAGGACCTTGTTTAGACTGTGGAAGTAAACGGACTTTTCAGTCTCTTTCTTGCAGTATAAACAGGGTATATTCCATTCTATTCAGCAGAATAAACAACTTAAACAAGGGACGAGTATATTCTATTTTACCGATTTCTATTCTATTCATTTCTCTTTGCAGAATCAAGAACCCGCGAACCCTCAGCAGCAAGACGTGGACACGGGCGATGCTGATTCACTTCAGAATAGCATCAATCAGGGCGAGGATGAAGAGGAGGGGATTGAGTCCGCTGCTGATTTGACTACTTCTACCACGGTGGCGCCCCTACTATTTCAGTACGCAGTGTCTGATTTGTCCATAGGTGAGACGATTAATCGAGGGGCCAAAGTCATTATTTTTCTCGTTTTTTTTTCTTCAAAATTTTCAAGACATTTTTTTATTGAAGAATTAAAGGAGTTTTAACGATAAATTCCTAGCTAAAATGTGAAAATAAAGTTCAAAATTTACAATTACTATTTACTATCATCATATTCATAATTTCAAAAAACTATTAGGAGTCAGCCTAGTTAGCTTGGAGGGTACCGCGCCTTGTAAGTGCAAGGTGGCGAGTTTGGTTTCCGCCCAGGGCGAAATTTATCCTAAACAGATAAGGTTCGTTCTCTGAACGGCACGCTTTCTATCCTGTCCTTCTCTCTTCAATTTCGGAACGATTAGGCCTCTGTTGTGACAGTTCCCTCTATCAACCTTGATAAAAAGGTTAGATAGAGGTTCTGAGTTTTTTTTTTTTTTTTTGAAAAATTATACATAGGTAATTGAGTTATATACAGGGTGTCCAATAATTAACGAACCAAACTTGAAAAATATTTCACTGTTTCGTTTCACAGGGGGCCGTTGTAAATGTAACGGTCACGCGTCGCGTTGCATAAAATCGCCACAGGGGGAGCGGGCTTAAAAACTGCTAGCGAACCAGTGCTATTCAAAAATTGTAGTCATAAAAACAAAAATTAGAAAAATAAATGTTGGCAGGTGGGCCAATAAATGGTACGTTTTTTAGGTGGGCGAATAAATGGTATACTTACCCTAATTGAGTTATATACAGGGTGACCAAAAATTAACGAACCAAACTTAAAAAATATTTCACTGTTTCGTTTCACAGGGGGCCGTTGTAAATGTAACGGTCACGCGTCGCGTTGCATAAAATCGCCACAGGGGGAGCTAGTGTGCGAGTGTCGCCACAACACTGCAGGCAAGGATTGCGAGAAGTGCAAACCATTCTTTTCGGACCGGCCCTGGGGCCGGGCTACTGTATATGATGCCAATGAGTGTAAAGGTAAGACCGTGCCTGGGTTATCGTTTTTGCATGTTTTAATGTCGATGAGTGTATTTTCCGAGTCACTTTTTGTTAGTTTGATTGATCTGAAATTATTCTGAAATGAAATGGTAGTGTGTGTACCTTGGATATTTTAAGTGAATTGAGATGAAAATTATTAACACTGACTGATACTCTTCACTTGGGTACCCAGGTGAAGAGTAGATATCAATCATTATTGCATCTCAATTCATATGGAACTTCACAAAGTTACTGAGTCCTCCATCAAGATATTTTAACTAATTTTGCATGATTTTAGTTAACAATAAGGTACTCGAAGTATTTTGAACTTTTTCTACCGTCCATCTGTCCATCAGGTTCAATGAGTTTTCTTGAACTTTATAAATTAAAAACATAATCTTCAAAATTATTCATAGGTATCTACTAACTCTTTCTATTCTAACTTTGAGCTTTTTACTTTCTATTACTACAGTTATGGCGAAGCTATACTAGTAACTAGTAATGAGAAAGTATTATTTTTATTTCAAGCCTTTCCTGATGCGTAAGTTACACAGTTCAAGTTAGTGGGAAACTATATCTACTAGTAAATGAGAAAGTATTATTTTTATTTCAAGCCTTTCTTGCGTAAGTTACAAAGTTCAAGTGGACTGTGAAAGGATGCTGTTTAATTATAAAGTTTAGGATACAACATGACATAAACATACGTACTAGTCATACCCCCGGATTATCTTTCATTTTTCAGCCTTTTCCCTTCTCTTCCTCTCTCTCTCTCTATCTCTCTCTCTCTCTCTCTATCTATCTCTTTCTCTATCTATTTCTCTCTCTTTCTCTTTCTCTCTCTGGATCTCTCTATCTCTCTCTCCTTCTGTATTTAGCTCTCTCTATGTTTCTGTTTCTTTCTCTCTCTCTCCCTCCCTTCAGCACATTGCACATAATCAAAAATCTACGCTTGTAGCCTTACTACTGGTCTGATGGACCTAGATTTGTCAGACAGTGGAAACGTGAGTGGACGAAGATTTAATTTGAGATTTAAGATTTAGATTTAATTCATTCCTCATCCGTGGCACAAGCTCTGCTTACACGGATGGGTATACCATCTATATGAGTGGACGAAGATTTAATTTGAGATTTAAGATTTAGATTTAATTCATTCCTCATCCGTGGCACAAGCTCTGCTTACACGGATGGGTATACCATCTATATGAGTGGACGAAGATTTAATTTGAGATTTAAGATTTAGATTTAATTCATTCCTCATCCGTGGCACAAGCTCTGCTTACACGGATGGGTATACCATCTATATGAGTGGACGAAGATTTAATTTGAGATTTAAGATTTAGATTTAATTCATTCCTCATCCGTGGCACAAGCTCTGCTTACACGGATGGGTATACCATCTATATGAGTGGACGAAGATTTAATTTGAGATTTAAGATTTAGATTTAATTCATTCCTCATCCGTGGCACAAGCTCTGCTTACACGGATGGGTATACCATCTATATGAGTGGACGAAGATTTAATTTGAGATTTAAGATTTAGATTTAATTCATTCCTCATCCGTGGCACAAGCTCTGCTTACACGGATGGGTATACCATCTATATGAGTGGACGAAGATTTAATTTGAGATTTAAGATTTAGATTTAATTCATTCCTCATCCGTGGCACAAGCTCTGCTTACACGGATGGGTATACCATCTATATGAGTGGACGAAGATTTAATTTGAGATTTAAGATTTAGATTTAATTCATTCCTCATCCGTGGCACAAGCTCTGCTTACACGGATGGGTATACCATCTATATGAGTGGACGAAGATTTAATTTGAGATTTAAGATTTAGATTTAATTCATTCCTCATCCGTGGCACAAGCTCTGCTTACACGGATGGGTATACCATCTATATGAGTGGACGAAGATTTAATTTGAGATTTAAGATTTAGATTTAATTCATTCCTCATCCGTGGCACAAGCTCTGCTTACACGGATGGGTATACCATCTATATGAGTGGACGAAGATTTAATTTGAGATTTAAGATTTAGATTTAATTCATTCCTCATCCGTGGCACAAGCTCTGCTTACACGGATGGGTATACCATCTATATGAGTGGACGAAGATTTAATTTGAGATTTAAGATTTAGATTTAATTCATTCCTCATCCGTGGCACAAGCTCTGCTTACACGGATGGGTATACCATCTATATGAGTGGACGAAGATTTAATTTGAGATTTAAGATTTAGATTTAATTCATTCCTCATCCGTGGCACAAGCTCTGCTTACACGGATGGGTAAATGCTTCCTCCTACTCCTCTCTTCTCCTCTCTCCCTCTCTCTCTCTCTCTCTCTCTCTCTCTCTCTTCTCCTCTCTCCGAAGAAGAAGAAGAAGAAGAAGAAGAAGAAGAAGAAGAACTCTCTCTCTCTCTCTCTCTCTAGAAAACGGGAGAGAGATCTATCTATCGACTATCGAGAGAGAGGGGGAAGAGAGTACTCCTAACTTTCGTGCTTTTTAACCTACCTATTTGTTTCTTTGCAAATTTTCATTAGTAAACTTTGGTTCTTCGAATTATATTGATCCCACCCAAGGGCCAGGTAAACCTAGACCCTTGACAAAAATATCTGGTGTGAACATCAGACGACATTTACGAAATACGTATAAAAAAAAAAAATAATAATAATAAAATAAGAAAATAATAATAAAAGTCCCGAGCCTGAGCCGCCTACGGCGGCCAATTTTTGTACGAAAATTTCCTATCTCAAAATACTCCCCATGTAATGAGGGATCATTAAAAAGTGTCCAAAATTGAACTTTTTTTTTGAAAATTTTTCCAAGTCCAAAATTTACAAATAGGTACCTAGGTACCTAAAATAATAATAAGTTGTAATTTAGGTTCAGGAATCTAACAAAGCTCTCCAAATTCCTCTTTCCGGGGAACCACCAAAAATCCATTTTTTTATTGAAGAATTAAAGGAGTTTTAACGATAAATTCCTAGCTAAAATGCGAAAATAAAGTTCAAATTTTACAATTACTATTTACTATCATCATATTCATATTATCAAAAAACTATTAGGAGCCAGTCTAGTTAGCTTGGAAAGTACCGCGCCTTGTAAGTGCAAGGTGGCGAGTTTGGTTTCCGCCCAGGGCGAAATTTATCCTAAACAGATGAGGTTCGTTCTCTGAACGGCAGGTAAAGTTCAAAATTTACAACTACTATTTACTATCATCATATTCATAATTTCAAAAAAAACTATTAGGAGCCAGCCTAGTTAGCTTGGAGGGTACCGCGCCTTGAGAGTGCAATGTGGCGAGTTTGGCTTCCGCCCAGGGCGAAATTTATCCTAAACAGATGAGGTTCGTTCTCTGAACGGCAGGCTTTCTATCCTGTCCTTCTCTCTTCAATTTCGGAACGATAAGGCCTCTGTTGTGACAGTTCCCTCTATCAACCTTGATAAAAAGGTTAGATAGAGGTTCTGAGTTTTTTTTTTTTTTTTTGAAAAATTATACATAGGTAATTGAGTTATATACAGGGTGTCCAATAATTAACGAACCAAACTTGAAAAATATTTCACTGTTTCGTTTCACAGGGGGCCGTTGTAAATGTAACGGTCACGCGTCGCGTTGCATAAAATCGCCACAGGGGGCGCTAGTGTGCGAGTGTCGCCACAACACTGCAGGCAAGGATTGCGAGAAGTGCAAACCATTCTTTTCGGACCGGCCCTGGGGACGGGCTACTGTATATGATGCCAATGAGTGTAAAGGTAAGACCGTGCCTGGGTTATCGTTTTTGCATGTTTTAATGTCGATGAGTGTATTTTCCGAGTCACTTTTTGTTAGTTTGATTGATCTGAAATTATTCTGAAATGAAATGGTAGTGTGTGTACCTTGGATATTTTAAGTGAATTGAGATGAAAATTATTAACACTGACTGATACTCTTCACTTGGGTACCCAGGTGAAGAGTAGATATCAATCATTATTGCATCTCAATTCATATGGAACTTCACAAAGTTACTGAGTCCTCCATCAAGATATTTTAACTAATTTTGCATGATTTTAGTTAACAATAAGGTACTCGAAGTATTTTGAACTTTTTCTACCGTCCATCTGTCCATCAGGTTCAATGAGTTTTCTTGAACTTTATAAATTAAAAACATAATCTTCAAAATTATTCATAGGTATCTACTAACTCTTTCTATTCTAACTTTGAGCTTTTTACTTTCTATTACTACAGTTATGGCGAAGCTATACTAGTAACTAGTAATGAGAAAGTATTATTTTTATTTCAAGCCTTTCCTGATGCGTAAGTTACACAGTTCAAGTTAGTGGGAAACTATATCTACTAGTAAATGAGAAAGTATTATTTTTATTTCAAGCCTTTCTTGCGTAAGTTACAAAGTTCAAGTGGACTGTGAAAGGATGCTGTTTAATTATAAAGTTTAGGATACAACATGACATAAACATACGTACTAGTCATACCCCCGGATTATCTTTCATTTTTGAGCCTTTTCCCTTCCCTTCTCTTCCTCTCTCATTCTCTCTCTCTCTCTATCTATCTCTCTCTCTCTCTCTCTCTCTCTCCTTCTGTATTTAGCTCTCTCTATCTTTCTGTTTCTTTCTCTCTCTCTCTCCCTCCCTCCCTCCCTATCTCTCCCTCCTTTTGTCCTTCTCTCCTTTCATTCCTCTCTCTTTTCTCCTTTCCTTTTTCTCTGCCTTTATCGCTCTCTCCTCGTTCCATCTTTCTCTTTCTCCCCCCCATTCCCGTCTCTCTCTCTCTCCCCCTCTCCCTCTCCCTTCTTCTCCTTATAACCTTTGTTTCACACACACAAGAGATAAAATTCTGTAAAGGATTCCAAATTAGTTGACGTTTGTTTTCTCTCTCTCTCTCTCTCTCTCTCTCTCTCTCTCTCTCTCTCTCTCTTCTCCCTTTTAATCCCTTTCCTCCTCTCTCTCTCCCTCTCTCTCATTTTCATGTTTCTTTACTCTTATGTAAACACAGGAAAAGGACAGAGAGAGTACAAAGTTATCCCATGGTCTTTGTACACAATAGAAAGAGAGAGAGAGAGAGAGAGAGAGAGAGAGAGGACGAGAACAAATGTCAACTAATTTGGAATCCTTTACAGCAATTTTATCTCTTGTATGTGTGAAACAAAGGTTATAGGGAGAAGAAGAACAAGAGAGAGAGGAGGAGGGAGAGAGAGAGGTAGATGGGGGGAGGAAGTGAGAGGGAGAAGGTTAAAGGCTGTGTGATATGAGACAAAGTTTACACAAGCACTCCCCCCTTCCTCCTCCTCTTCCTCTACCCTCCCCCCCCTTTCTCTCTTTCTCCCTCTCCTTGTCTCTCTCTCTATCTCTCTCTCACTTCTTTTTTCTCTCACCCTCTCATTTCCTTCTCCCTCCCTCTAACGCAAAGTCCAATATATTATTAACTTTATACCCTCCCCTCTCTCTCACACACACACCTACACCTACACACCCTCTATCTCACTCCCCCTAACTCTCTCTCTCTCTCTATCTCTCTCTCTCTCTCTCTCTCTCTCATGTTCTCCCACTCTCTCGAATTTATCCAAGCTGTTCATATTTTATAGTTTAAAGATTAACTAGTTTTGTCAGTTTTAATTTCTAATCACCCTTTTCCCTCTCTCTCTCTCTTTCCCTCCCCTCTCACTCTGTCTCTCTCACTCCCCATAACTCTACATCTATCTTATTCTCTCTCTCCCTACTTTTCGCTGCTCATTTTGGTAGGTGCACTGTTTTTAATTTTAATTTGGAAGGAGAGAAATATAAGGTATAAGGTAGGGAGAGAGAAACGAAATAAAAATGTAGTTAATACTAACCTTCCCCCAGAGTAAAGATCAGAAGTTAGTTTTGAATCATTGCACAATGCTTCCTCCTACTCCTCTCTTCTCCTCTCTCCCTCTCTCTCTCTCTCTCTCTCTCTCTCTCTCTTCTCCTCTCTCCGAAGAAGAAGAAGAAGAAGAAGAAGAAGAAGAAGAAGAACTCTCTCTCTCTCTCTCTCTCTAGAAAACGGGAGAGAGATCTATCTATCGACTATCGAGAGAGAGGGGGAAGAGAGTACTCCTAACTTTCGTGCTTTTTAACCTACCTATTTGTTTCTTTGCAAATTTTCATTAGTAAACTTTGGTTCTTCGAATTATATTGATCCCACCCAAGGGCCAGGTAAACCTAGACCCTTGACAAAAATATCTGGTGTGAACATCAGACGACATTTACGAAATACGTATAAAAAAAAAAAATAATAATAATAAAATAAGAAAATAATAATAAAAGCCCCGAGCCAGAGCAGCCCACCGTTCCGAGAACGAACCTTATCTGTTTAGGATAAAATCTGCTCCGGGTGGGAATTAAACCCACAACCTATCATTTACAAGGCAGACGCACTAGCTTCCAAGCTAACTAGCATGCCGAGTGCGTATCACACCAAGCTTGTACACCGGAGGTTTGGGTTCGATTCTCGAGACTCGAGGTTTTTTTTTCGGGTCTATCCTTCTCATGATATGTTTTCATATACGGGGGTTACAAAGGGCTACAATGTTACAAAAGTTCATTACAAAATTTACAAATACCTACCTAAAATAACAATAATTTGTAGATAATTTAGGTTCAAGAATCTAACAAAGCTCCCCAAATTCCTCTTTCAAGGCTTCAAGGGGAAACACTAAAAATCTCATGAGATCTTTTCATACGGGGGGTTACAAAGGGCTACCTACAATGTTACAAAGTTCATTACAAAATTTACAAATAGGTACCTACCTAAAATAATAATAAGTTGTAATTTAGGTTCAGGAATCTAACAAAGCTCTCCAAATTCCTCTTTCCGGGGAACCACCAAAAATCCCATGAGATGTTTTCATAAAGGGCTACAATGTTACAAAGTTCATTACAAATACCTAACGCTCCCTCTTCTATTTGTCTTGTCGTGTTCATTGTAGTGCACAAATAATGCAAGTTAAATGAATGAAAAGTCTTGGGTAGCCATTTTTTTTTTTACTTCCCCCCCCTTTTTGAACTTGGTTTCCTCTTCTCTCCCTCTCTCCTTCCCCTGTTTCTCTCTCTTTCTGTGTCTGTCTATCCCCTCTTTCGCTCTTTTTTCGACGTCTCTCTCTCTCTCTCTCCATCCCTCTCTTTCTTTCCCTCTCTGTCTGCCGCTCTTACATGCTCAATTGCTTACTCACTGAAATAATAATTAATAATAATAGACTCTTGAGTGGAAGGCAACCACTAGGCGAGGTTAACGCCTTAGGCGTTCTCTACCACCTAACCCTTAGAGCTCCATTATTATGTGGTCAAATTCTCAAATAAATGAGGATAAAATTCCATACCTCGGCTGGGATCGAACCCACGCCCTCCTGATTACCAGGCGAGCGTCTTGACCACTACACCACCGAGGCAGGTTTCTTCTTCCTCTCTGTCAGTTCTCTCTCACCTTCTGAACCCCCTCCCTTTCTGTCGACCTTTCTCTCCTCTTCCTCAATCTTATTACATACTTCTATTTAGCTATGATTATTTTCTTCTTCTTCTTTCTCCTCATTCTCCTCGTCTTATTTCTCTCCTTCTTTGTCCTTTTCCTTCCCCCTTCTTCTTTTACTTCCATCTCTCTCTCTCTCTCTCTTATTAATAACCAAAGTCTCTCTCTCTCTCA